>NW_027286069.1:105271183-105548683 GCF_022747635.1 Hetaerina americana | reverse complement strand
TTACGGCGGCGTAATTGGATGGTGTGAGAGGGAAGGAATGTGCGTCCATAGCTGAGGGTTGAAACATATGAACACTGTGTCAACTGTGAAACATAAAGGGACCTAAAGAATGAAACGCAATGATTAAACAACACCTTAAAATAATGAGAAAAGCTCGTTGGGGAATAAACATCCAATGGAAAAAAATAAATTGAAGATATGCGGACATTTGAAATTCAGAGAAATGACAAATAGCAAAAGAATCAGTTATCTTATTGAAAATAGAAGACAGTATCTACTATTTTAGTTGAAAAACTCATTTAAAAAAAACAAAAATGACCCAAATGGTGCCATGTGCCGACATAGGAGTATTGTTCGTAAATTTTGAGTGATAGAGCAAAGTATGATGTCTAGTCTATTAAAATAGATTTACATTAAGTTGAACAGGTGACCATTGAATACGAGAGGATAAACAAAGTAATTTTTACTTATTTTGGTTTTTAAAACAGTCAATTTATTTGATTAAATAATTGTATAACACTATTTGAGGTACAATGAAGAGAAATTGCTCCCCATGGGCAATAATTGCTGGATTAACCTATTTCCCCAGCAATTGCTGAAATGTTTAACAAAGAGATATGTTAATATTAAAAGGGACATGAAAAAACAATAAATGGAATTTTCTCCCTGAGATATTTTTTTACTTTTGGCATACTAGCTCGTATCGCTACGGAATTAAATACCTCTACTTAACATTGATTGATCGTATTTTCAATAATTAATTAACGTTTGATTTCATGACATCCTTCACTATGTGCAGTTTATTCACGTGCGTACTTTTTGGATGTGGAAAATATGTGTTATTCATTTGAGAGATTGGAAAGGAAATTAGTCAATTAGCCAGAATAGATTTTAGTGTGGGCAGAAGAAAGGAAATAATCTGGAAATAAATTGCTCACGAATGCATGGTTGAATGTCAGAGGAGAATGAGAATAGCATTTTAGATACTAGTTTATTTTATTGAGAAACCTCTTAGAATAATGAGAACGAGCCAATAATAGAAATTGAAAATTTTCACGGTATATATTCGCGATAATTTAAAAGACTAACGCTAAATTCAGTCCAATCACATTTCATAGATTATCAATTGGATCATGGGTTGGTTAAAATCATAGATTTATTTCATCTGAGAATATTTTTTGTGGATAACCAGACTTATTCGCAGTAATATCTGGTGACAACTAGTACTCGTCTTTACTTCTCAGACTTTCTGTGCAGTAAAATCACATCCGCACTAGTTTGTCTTATTATTCTTGGGAAGACTATTTGATCCAAGTGATTAGTGTAACCTTAAATATTTTGTTAGTGTCTTCAAAAGGTTAGATTTCATTGCACACATTAGCATTATTTCTCTCGTCACTCTTTCTTCTCGAGTCTCACGTGCTGGTGCTTTCTTTGCTTCATATATTTGTTATCACCAACATCATGATCTATGTTGCTGTTTAATCTATTAATGCCTAGAAAGATGGTTGTTTTAACCCCAATATCTGTAGTTAAGAGAAAACTTAGACAAATTCAATGCAGCAAGTCATTCGGTCGCTTTAAGTAGCGGTCAGCAGATTTACCTCGCGACAAAAATTGACTTAAGATATCAACAGCGGGAATTGATCTTGTGTGATTTAAGAATTCCTAAATTTTGTATGCATACTGAGAAATATTTGTCCATTAAATTTAGCTTAGTCGTCATTTAGAGTACGTAAAACCATCGATTTATCTTGTCTAATTCCTCCGGTAGTGAAATCAGGAGTTGATATTGCTCTTCCAGTCACGGCACGTATTCGAGTTTCTGGCAAGCGACGAACTCACGTGCAAGCCCACTACCCTCCCTCTTTTTTACTTTTATCCATTTTTCTCCTTTTTTTCGTCCTTCCACGCTCTCATTTCCCGCTCCATCTTGAGATGCTGACGCCGCTGGCTTTGCTTATTTTATGGCGATTGTTTTTTTTCCGATTTCCCGCGGCGTGTGGTGGCGATCTCTGTATCAGATAGTGAGTGGTAGCCTAATGTAGGGGACGCTCGGCAGACGGGGTCGCTCGAAGGACAGGTGAGAGTTGGGCGATAAGGGAGGGAACAGTGGAGGATGGGTGTGGAAGAAGATGGGGTAAAGAGGGAGCGAGGGAGGGAACGGGAGCCTGCCCGATCTGCTCTGAGAGTGACGAGAGGGATACACGTTGCTAACGTCCTACTGCAAAGGCTAATGTCATGCACTGAAATTATAGTACCGAGCATGCATCTCTAAGATCAAAATCATTTCAATCGCTTTTCCACGTCCTCCAAACTCCAAGTCGCCAGCGAGAATGTCGTTCGAAAATTAGTTCGGGACGTTGTTTGCTGAAGACGGTGGCGTGAGACGAAAATGTTTCATTGTACATTTACTGTGGCAATTCAAACCGATTTAATTGGACTCTGAATTAAAATGGAGCTTATTTTGAACGGAATACTTTATTACGCATTTTTTTCTGCCTTCGCAAAATTTAGTCATGGTGTCAATATTTTGCATATTTCTGTACACATCTCGTCTGCTGTCTCATATGGTGTTGAAATATGGGATTAATGGGCGTTTTACTTGACCTTGTTGTAGCTTCATTACACGTGCAACCAATAACATGTATTTAAATGAACACTTTGATCCATTGGTTTTTTTAAATTTCACATATTCATCTGGTCATTCGTCCCTTCATTGTTGCAAATTGTATTCATGTATTCACGTGCGGTATTTTTTTCACCTTTTGGTATAAAGCAAATATGGAACTTATCAATACTTATTTGAAGGTGACCTCAGTTCCAGACGAACGCCTTGGATCGCCGGCCAAAATTCCCTCTCAAGTGATTTGCTTTGCTGTATCATCAACTTTTATTGCATAACTATGCATATATGTAAAAGTCAAAAATACAACAGGCAACTTTAATTTATTATATGCGTGTGCATGTGAATAGTATATACATGTCTGACCTGAAGAAGGCCTCGGAGAATGCCAAAAGCTTAAGCTTTCTGAAATGTGAGTGTTCTTTTAAGTAATATCTATCTTATTTTTGTGTTCTATTGTGCCGTCAAAATTATATATGTATATGTGTATATATAAAATATATATATATTGTTTATAAACCATATATATATATTGTTTATAAACCATATATATATAAGTATGAAGTATACATACATATACATATATAACTAATGTGAATTTCTCACGGATGTGAATAATAACGTATATCAAGTTATCACTAATGAATAAAAACAAAAATAAAAAAAGAAAAGAAACTCGAGCATTTTCGAATTTTCGGTGGTCAAGCCACCTTTCTCAATGAAGAGAAGAATTAATTGTAAACTATTTCGTAGCGGATTAGACTTTAAGGATTTTCATTTATGATGATTCAAAATGCGGCAAATTTTCAGAGCAGGAGTTTTTAGTTGATTTAAGAGACTGGAGATTGAGAATTTTAATAAAGGGAAGCTCAAGGGAGAAATGAAATATCATAACGTGGGTGGGGAGGGAGGAAGTGCATAAGACTCTGCAGCGAATGCAGGAGAATGGAGGGGCCTGGATATGGAAGCAATCGCAGACAATGATCCTAAGGATAACGACAGATCTGCTGTTTCCGTTTCGTCGCAGTTTATTCTTCGATAAGAATAGCGTCGCGAGGAAGCGTCCGAGATTTCTCCGACGGACGGCGGGCACCAGACGAGCGTGTGTACATAACCTACTTTCAGCCTTCGTTCGTGAGGGATGAATAGGGAAAATGCTTAAGCGGTAAAGGGTAAATGTGTATATTGTGTGTAACGTGCCAAGGCGAGCGGGCCTCGTATTTAATCGTGAGGGGACGAAGATTGGCTACCAAGTGTGAAATGGGAGTGTGAGACAGCGGGGAGAAGGTATTTGAAGGGCGAGGGTCCTTCTTTTCCTCGCCCCGCTCTTCCACCCTTCACCGCGGGCCACTCGAGTGGATTCGCCGTTCGAGTCGAGGGCGCCACTGCTCGAGTGCCTCTCTCGATTGGAGTGAAAAAATGAAATAGCCCCCCGTTAGAGGACGGATCCGGGTTTCGTGGCCCGCTTCGTCTGCGGAGGGTTTAATGTGTTCTTTGTACTGCAACGGTTCGACGGAGGGAGAGGAGAAGAAGAAGGGAGAGGGGAGGAGGAGGGGAAATTTATTCGATACGCGCAAAAAGTATATATATACATATATGTACAAGGGTTGTACAAAAGGTTTGGGAAAAGTTGCGCAAAAAAGAATTACTTCAGATGCTGCTACGATGCCTCAAAACACCTCGAAGTACATCCCTTGAGCGTCGACTCACTTTTGCCATTGGCTCGAAGGATTTATGGTCGGCGGATTCCGGAAGGTCCCTAAGGGTACGCGTGCAAGCTTCTTTGATGTCGTTTATGGTCCCATGGTGGGGTCCTTTAAGGGAAGATTTCACTTTTGGGAATGGGAAATAGTCTGTTGGTGCCAAAACGGGCTGTGACGGGGTTGGGGAATCGTCGCGAGGCCTTTTTTTCTTTTTTCTTGTCTATTTGCTGCCATCATGCACACTCTAAACCGACGGTCTGAATTCAGCACTTCACGCACACTGCACGTTTTCGTCGGTTCTTGACGTCGATAGCCGTCCCGCGCGAGGCCAGCTTGGAAGAGCTTGTGCCACTTAAAACTGCGAACATGAGTTCACCATATGTTGTGTTTTTCGTGTTTGAATGTGTGTGTGAGGGGATCGAGATGGTACGGTGGCTACCGAACTGGCTTCCCGCCCAGAGGGCCCGGGTTCAAATCCCGGCGGTGTTGAGCATTTTTCAGAGGTATCTCGATCCCTACTTGAGATGCTTTGTGGAGGGCACTTTGAGTGAGTACGCCGTCCGTCGGATGGGACGTGAAGCTGCGGACCCCTTGGCGCCTTTCGTTAAGAGTAGGCTAATGCCGACGCCGGGTTTCTCTCCGCCCTTCGTCATCGAAATTTTGCCACAGTCGGGGAAATTCGGGGCCAGCAGCAGCCACATGCAGACTAGATCACAGAAAGACTCCGTTAGCGAACATCTGTTTATCATAGAAGAACAACGAACTGTCCAACAAGACTTAGCAACCTTAAATAGTTCTAGTGCATCAAGCATGGCGGAAATGATAGAGATGCAAACGCAGATTACGAACCTGGCGGAACAAATAGTACAATTTACACAGGCCATGCAGGCCCGCCGACTGCCTGCTGAAATCCTGCCTTCCATTGCTTCTTTGCTCCCAACCACCTACTCGGCCGGTATAGATCCGCCACCGTACTACAGTTATTCATAGCACTCCAACGAAACCGTGGTAGCCATCGATTTAAGGCACGCGACACACATGAAATCGACTTGATCCTGACCATGGCATTCGGTTGGGACAACCTAGATGCAGTCCACCGAAAATGTCTTTACAATAGAGGCCGCGCTCTTCTTGCCGTCGCCGCCATTGGATGAGGAGACGCCCTACGCCTAGCCTCAGACGTCCCGGTGAACCTTCTTCACTTCCGCCGGGATTTACCGTCGCACCGCCTGCCCCACCGCCTCCCGTGTCGCAACCCTGCCCAGCCGATACGGGAACCAGCCCTTTTCAAGTTCCCAACCTCGAACGCGTGGTCGAGGAAGGGGAGCCCGAGGATATCCCCGTCCTCCACGTCCCTGAGACCAACGTGGACACAGGCGGCGAGCAGCTCCTCCGCTGGGCGACATCAGGTGAGCCCTAGGAACCCACAGCCTGGGACACCGCTTCCGAGGCCTCCAGCAGAAATGACCACGAGAACCCGCCTTACGACAACGAGGATTCGGAGGACAACAACCATAACGAGGTCGCCGAGGAGGAGCAGGAGGACGACGCAGAGGATTCGGACACGTGGCGCTGGAAACTCATGCGGCCAGTCCCGAACATCCCCGAGCAAAGGGAGGACCAACACGTCGACGAAGTGACCATAAAGGAGCTCTTGGATCCCCAAGACGACATCCAAGAGCCTAACCCAAATTTCTAGGTATCGACCGTGCTTCCCATTCTACCTTATCAATACAATAACCGTATCAATGAAATGATATAGGTCTTACCTAGAACAACCTCGGCGCCTTTCGTGTCCTTTAAGACCATAAGTTCGCCAATTTTAAATAGATTCGTTACAGAATTTCTGGACACTGGAATAATTGTACCCTGGCAAATCAAGTCTGCCTTCAAGTGTTTTGCGATTCCAAAGCCAGATGGGGGATATCGGTTTATACAAGACGTAAGCCCATGGACGCCTCACGTCCGAAAGCCCAAATTTTCCCCTGGCGATGGCCCTGCACGGGCCATTGCCCAAATTCCACAAGGCTCCTGGATGATTAAAATTCATTTAAAAAGTGCCTTTTATAAATGACGTGAAACTGCCATAATTGGAAATATCACGGTATCAGCTATGGGGATTAACGATACGCATTTACAAGATTATCAATGGGTCAACCGCTCAGCCCAGCCATTTTGCAACGTTGGGCCACAGATGTGCTACAAATTGTGAATGAACGATTCAAGACCAGTTCAGCGGCCTATTTGGATGACTGGCTTCTAAATAGTAAACAACGAGTGTGCGGATTTGGAATCCATATTTGCTGCTGCTGGTCCCGAATGTGGCAAAATTTCAACTGCCTTCAAGCCGCACCCACCCTCCATATATGCGCGCTCGACCCGATATGGCCGGCGCACACATATTTTGGGCGGGTACGGCCCGAGATGGCTCGTTGGCCATGTTGTCAGTCGAGGGCACCCAGGACCAGGTCACCTTTTGTGACTGTATCTATTTAATACAATTAAAATACATGTCCGCTAGGACATCAGTAGTATGATTTTGAATAGTCCGAATAGGGGTGCTTTAAGCTCTGCGGCGTTTATGTGTGACATGCCTGGTGTGGGGAAAGATTTAGGAGTATTCTACTCGGGTACTGCTACCCCTCCCTGATGAATTGTGGCATCTGTGTGGACTTCCAGGACCGCTAAGGGCTGTTTTAGTTTCACCTCCTTGCCCAAGATATCCATTTGAAGTATTCGGATCCATCCCTCGTTTTCTCGTTGGTACATCTGTAATATGAGGAACATGGGAAGGCGGAGAACCCAGGCAATCCATGCTAGATATCCTGCGGCTTTTGGTATATCGCTTTGTCATAGTCTACTCATGATGGGCACTAAATTCCTCATTCTTCTTTGGACCTTTGAAGTCAGTGGTAAAGTCATTCAGTCCGTGCTTACCAGGACGTCTAAATATTTTAATTCTGTGGCTGGGATGAGCTGTGATTTACCTAAATTTACAGTAATGCCAAATTCTGTGGTTAAATATTCATCCTGTCCATCCTCTATGGCGCAAATGACCTTAGCTGTCGGTCGCCTCCTCTAAATAGTACTGCTATGTGTGTGTGTGTGTATATATATATATATATATATATATATATATATATATATATATATATATATGTATATATATATATATATATATATATATATATATATGTATACCTATTCTTCCCTAATTGATATGCTGCCTATCCCCAAACACGCCTCTGAACGCAACACTGCCTTTGAAAAATGCTATAGTGTATCCATCTTAGCATCCCTCCCACCCTCTGATCCTCCGCTGAAACTCAAAACATTAGAGCAATCCTTCATCTGGCTCTTGGAGTCCTGGAATTGGCCAGGATTCAATATTAGGCATTAATTACCCTGCTCCAAATATATTTTCATCCCCCTTCCACCCCCATCACCTTCTACATTTTCCCCGCCCTTCTAACGCTGCCCCTCCAAACCCTTCCCTTCCAAATTCTCTCCCCACCTTCCCCTTCCATCCATCGCTCCACCTATCGTATTCCCTTCAGTTCTGGCCCTCTCTTCCTTGATAAAGGTGGCCACGACCACCGAAAATTCGAAAAATAGTGAGTCTCTTTTTTGTGAGTTTCTGTGTGTTTTTGTATGTGTCCACTAGTGCTAAGTGTTATACATTATATATATGTGGATATATATGTATATACTGCCTTGATCAAAAATTTCCCGGAATTTATTCAGAAAATTAAAAATACAAGTTTATTCATCTAAATCTATATTGTCCCCTTCAAAGTAATCCCCATCGACTGCAACACACTTATGCCAGCGCTTGATCCAATCCTCGAAACATTTTTTATATTGGGTTTTCGGTATGTCCATCAGTGCTTCCTGCGATTTTTCCATTACTTCCTCTCGGCTGCTAAAACGCGTTCCCCGTAATGGTTTTTTAACTCGATTGAACAGAAAGAAGTCACAGGGAGCCAAATCAGGTGAATTCGGTGGCTGTTGGATGGTATTTGTTGCATTTTTCGTCAAAAAATTACGAATAATTATAGCACTGTGCGACGGTGCGTTATCATGGTGCAAAATCCACGAGTTTTCTGCCCACATTTCTGGTCTCTTTCGGCGAATTGCTTCACGCAAACGTCTCATAACGCCCAAATAATACTCTTTGTTAACTGTCTGGCAAAAATTCATGATGCACTACACCGTTGTAATCCATGAAAACCGTCAGCATTGCCTTCTTTTTTGACTGAAAACGACGTGGTTTTTTTGGTCTCGGCTCATTTGGTGAACGCCATTCACTTGCTTGATGTCTGGATTGCGTGTCGTACTCATAAACCCACGTCTCGTCTCCAGTAATGATCCTTTTGATGAATGTGGGATCGGATTCAGCCTCGCAAATCATGTCTTTTGCGACGTCAACACGGTCTCTTTTTTGCATGAAATTGAGGTCTTTTGCTGCTACACGACGGAAACGCAAATCATTAACCACAATGTCTTGGGCGGATCCATAGGCAATGTTCAAGTCCTCCGCTATTTCTCTAATGGTTAATTTGTGGTTATTGACCAACATTTCTTTTACTTTATCAATTTTTTCACCGACTTTCGATGTCGATGGTCTGCCACTGCGTTCATCATCTTCGATTGACTCACGACCACTTCTGAACCGCTCGTGCCACTGGTAAACGACCGTTTTTTTTAGAGAATCGTTGCCGAAACACTTTTCCAACATTTCCAACGTCCGTGCGCCACTAAATCCGTTTTTTACGCAAAATTTAATACAAGTTCGTTGTTGCAAATTTAAATCCATTTCTGCAATTGTAAAAAATCGCCAACACACACAGAGATAGATGTACTCTTGGCTACGTAACTTTTGCAAATGTCAAGTTATGACACTAAGATTTAAAGGGAATATCAACAACAGATGTACCAATTTAACAAAAAAAACAGAACTCAAATCGGAACGATGGGAGCGCCACACGGTGGTTATTCCGGGAACTTTTTGATCAAGGTAGTATATATATATATATATATATATATATATATATATATATATATATATATTTATACTATATATGTAACACCTTTATGACGCTCACGATTGTTTGAAAGCATATGCTTCCATATCAATAAAAATATTGTTTTAAAAAATTAATAAATACCAAATAACTCACTTTAATATTTTTGTGGTCCCAAACACCTTAATAATATTATATGCAGAAACTAATTCTTGTTCTCTGATGAAGTTGGCTGGGGTCATCAAAATATTAAAGTGAACTATTTTGGTTTTTATCTACAATAAAAAACTGCAATTTTTTAAAAAACTGAAAATTTTCTGATTGAGCTTAGTACTAATTGCTACTAGATCCCAGGAGGTCGGCTTATATAAAAAAATTACCTTGGAGCACTGGCAAAGAGCGTTCAAAGCTATGTTAGGAAACTTATGTCTTGCAATTTTTTGTATGCATCATGCAAGAAGTCTTCATTTTTACAATCTAACCTGAAGTCAAAATGAAGCTAAAATTTGGCATGTAATTGCAAATTTTACAATACCGATACGCTTATGTTTGCGCAAATTTTACTGCGAACTTTCCCAACATTCCTTTGGACGACGTTAAGAAAAACCCGTCAACCAAAGGGAAAGTTCCTTCAAGTTATTTCTGACGAGTGTGACGCTTTTGGCTCGAGTTTTTGTAGGCTTGCAACTTGTCGACCTGTGGCTTTATGAAACGGGCACCAGGTGATCTCTGCGAGGGATCTCGCTCGGTGAGAGGGAGGGAGGGGGTGAGAGATGAGGCTGAAGAGGGAGAGGGGGGAAGAAGACGGGGGGATTGCGGGAGGGGGAGAGTTTACTCTACCAAAATATCCTTTGCTATGGTTGGAGGAGGGACAGGGTCTTCGCCCTGAGGGTGAGCGGGATCAGGGGAGAGAGTGGTGGGGTGGCGGGAGTCGGGAGGGAGGGGACAGGAGAGTTAACAG
This sequence comes from Hetaerina americana, assembly GCF_022747635.1. Taxonomy (NCBI): domain Eukaryota; kingdom Metazoa; phylum Arthropoda; class Insecta; order Odonata; family Calopterygidae; genus Hetaerina; species Hetaerina americana. The sequence goes on along the minus strand of NW_027286069.1, from coordinate 105,538,369 downwards.
CTCGGGGCCCCCTCCCCCGGGGCCTTATGCCCTTATCATTTCGATTGCCAGTTAAAATAGGAGCACTTAAATTTGTCTTCCCGGATAAAGCCCTCCAGAATTTTGAGCGTGCTTGTCCTTCTGTCCTCGACTCCCTCCGCCGAAACAATCAGACCCCAAATAATGCTAGTTTGTATTCGCTACATAAATCTCTTGTACACCTAATTTCGAAAAGGGAATTGTGAAATTCACAAATTGATTCCTTTTAATGATCGGATTTCTTGAGAAACATGATGATAGCTTAAATTGTAGGCGTCGAAATGAGGAAAAAGATTAAAATTTTTCATTCTTTGTCTAATGATTTCTGGAGAACTTCACCTTTCTCGGAAATCCACGTAAAGGTGGGAGTCTTAGTCCCTCCTAATATCATTATCAGTTGCCAAACGGGATCTTTTAGTAATAGACTATGGAATTGTGTTTGAAACCGACTACTTTATAGTTATTGAAGAGTCACGTGGTAAAATTACGAGCCTTCTTTACTTTTGAAACATTCGAAGCAATATCCTTTCGGTACAGCCGTGGCGATAATGCTTGCTTAAATGATGGGCATTATTTTCATGGTTCAATACCCTTCAAAGAAGATCGTTCAGAAATCAGTTTAAAAAATTATGTTTACAAAAACGCCCAAATATCGATTTTGTTCATTTTATAAAATTTCAATAAGATTGCTAAGGGTATATTAATAAGGAAACAGGATATTTGTTCGAAGTGACTGTTTAAAGGTTTAAATATTTTTCAGCTGTAATTGGAAATGGCTGTAGGTAGGTTAAATATAGTATTGCTTGCTGCTATTTAAATCTTATTTTTTGATGCGGGTAGGATGGAATTGCTTAAAATAGGAAACGTGGACTCGTCCCTCTGTGGCGTTGCTAAATCTTTCATTTGAGCATCGCCCCAAAGGCTCTTAAAACAAAAGTAAGACCACGGCAATTTGTTAATTTCGCTGAAAAAGAGTAGCTACTCTATGGTTATATTTCATATTTTATCTATTATAATTTTGATTTCCTTACAGAGGTGATAAAATGTGTAAGTGTATTCATTGGGTAGTTTCATCGTCACGAGCAGGGTTGCAACTAGATTTCTTTCCTAACGCGATATTATCGTGAAATGTTACACAAATAGTCCTAAAACATGAAAATGTATCTGATGTCGTTATACATCTGAAAATTCTTCGCCACTTCGTTAAGTTATTTAAGCTAATTAATTCTTTGCTGGAAAACGTATAAAACATCATTTTTACGGATAATTATTCCTTCGCTACTCATCAAAACTTTCAGTTATTCCAGGGAAATCAACAGAGTCACTGAAGATAGAGAATAAAATATATTTCTTTTTTAAATTGTGTTATTTTTTCTATTACTTAATGACGTTTGAAAAGGACTTGCTCGTAGACTTGCAGCAAGTTCTACCCTGTTATATCCCGTGGCAACACGGGTGGAATAGTGTCATAGCGGGACATCTGTATTTGCAATGTTAATTAGAGTGAAAAACTCAAGTTTAACTCAACTTTTGGGATGAAATTGAAATAGACGGTTAATCAATGTAGAGATGTATAGTATGAAATTATTGCGAAAAAAAATTTATTTTTTGTAATTTCAATGGGCATAACTGATCAGTGATCACCAATGTGACAATACTTCATGACATAAATAATCCCCATATGATTGAATAAGACCCATTAATGACTAGAGATAAAGTGGCTGTTTTTAAAAATTTACGATATATTTTTTTTAATTGGATGAGTACATAAGTTGACAAAAACGGAGGGCTTGATATATTTTCTCGTGAAAGTAAATATTTCATTAAAATGTAAATAATATTTTTGGGAGTTCCAAAAACGTTCCCCTGCAACTTAAAAGATTACATGCCCTTTACGCGACCTTCTGTTACACAAAGAAATCGGCACCGTCAGCGACCGGAGTGGACTGAAACGAATATTATACCAAATCAAGCGTGGCGTGCTAAGCTATCTCCACCGTCGTTTCAGTAGTGGCACGCGTGGCAAAGGTATTCCCACATCTATATCTCTTCCCTTATCTCTCTCTCTCCCTCCATCCAATTAAAACCCTCTTCGATAACCTCCGGTCCCCTAAATATTCTATTCAACCCCATTGGGTCAAGTGTCATCGGATCCTGTGCTCCTCGCCAAATTATCAGTTTCACGTGAAGACGACGGCGGACGATTATCATTCGACAGCGGCAGAGCACCCCTTCGTCGCCGGGTCGGAGAGGCAAGCAAGCGGCACTTGGTTAACCCAGAGACCGGGTTTATCGCATCACAAAGAGCGCAGCGAAAGCCAAGCGATCCATAAGAGCGTGCCTCGGTGAAAGAGCCAGGGTTTACACAGCGCCATGTGGCGTCGTCGCGGAAAGCCCGCGTATTAAAAAAACGAGAGTCGAGGGAACCTAGGATGACACTTGTGCCTTTAAACCGGTATTATGTTGCGCCCTCTCTACGGTACCGATTCCTAGATGCACCGCTTGGTGAGAGAGTGACGTGGTCGGTCCAAGTGTTGTCTACGAGTCACGCGACGCACTCTTTTAGTGCTGGCGATTCGTCGTGACGAAAGCGGCATCTCGATCGTCAAGTCGCGGCCCAATTCAATCAGGTTCTCGTCCGATTTTGTCAAATGCAAGGGTGCCTGGGCCTTCTACACTTTGGTCGGAACACGCCATCTTGAAGAGTACGCGCATTCGTTAGGCGTAGAGCGACGTATTCCGATAACAAATTATTGCCGTTTGAGACGGTGCCGAGAAGCGCAATCAAGGCGCCATTTTATGATGCCTGAAAGTTGAAACTTTGCCCTCGTGTTTCTCACGATGACCAAAAATATGTAGATATTGAAAAATTTAACGGAAGTTTCACAATTCGAGAATTGTTATAAACTTAACGTGGGTGACCAGTCGAGAGTGAATTTCGTAACGCGTTTCAATGACGATGATTTTTCAACATGATAGTGGTCGCTACAGGACATCATCATCCTAGTATATCTTTTATTTTTGCTCATACCTCCACATTAAATTGGAATATAAAAAATTCCGGTAGAGGCTGAAAAATTACTGCCCTCATTACTTCTGGTAATTCATTAAGAATTACGCTATGGAAACAAAATTATGTGAAAGCTCTTTGATACAAGTCGTTTGAACAAAAATATAATGACGTTTATCTCGAAGTCTTCTTCTTTTGGAATTTGGAAACGCAATAGCTCAGTGTACGTATTATATGTGTGCTACGGTGAGGGTGCTCTTATTAGATAGTAAAGGGGGGATACTGAGGTTCAAAAATGCCAAAAAACATTTATTGGTCTTCATTCTTCCTGGCTCCCATGCAACATAGTTCATTTGAGGCGCAGTTGGATTGGAGCTGAACGATTAAGTGTAAAGAAGTGGTTTTGTTCGTGTAACGTAAAGAAATCACCAAAAATTAAGTATTTAATCTATTAAAACACTGAGAATACATCTGAAGGTCTATTTTACAAAACAATATGTAGAAAATAACCGCAATTGACATGTGGATGCGGCCTTAACCTTAAGTCGGCCAACTAAACTACAATTCCACAACAAATGGTCGTGCCATTTCCTTGAATTTTAACAATAATTTGATTCGAATTTCAGTCCAACCGCCAAATGCACTCATGAAAATGATGAACATTTGGCATCTCTTATTCTGAGAACATTGAATTTGTTGAACAAGAAATTCGAGATATTTAGGACAATTAATAATATTTGTTTTAAAACTCAACACATTTTGGGTGGATGAGTAACGATTTTCAAAGTTTGTTAATGGGGATGAGGAACACGGAGGAAAGGGTAAGTCTAAACGTGACCTCTAACAGCCCACTTCTTTTACGGACGACCCTCCGGTGTCGTCGCACCCCGCTTGCAACCAGGTCAGCCTGAAGCTCTGGGTCACCTCGACCCAAACCATCTCATTCCCTACTCGGGGTACGTCATTAATGGACGACCTCTTAGCAGGTCGTGTGGCACCCGACCTCTTTATCTTCACTCGCAGAATAATGGTACTTTAGGTGATGCCTAGGCTTTCATCAAGGAATAATAGTGTGATATCATTCCACTCGTCTCCCTATAATGTCCTCTTTCAGCGCATTCTTCCAACTCGTTTTGATTTCATCAAGAGAACATTAGCTTATCTGAGGAAGTTTAACACATCTGTTTCTGAAATTTCACGAGGACACCGCGGCATACGGAGACGATTGGAAATTCTTTTTTTTCTGGTTGAACTATCTCTGATGATCCCATCCCTCTCATTGGGTATAAAGGAAGTTTCAAACGGAGACGACTCACTGAAGCATAAGTCAAAGAAACCTTAGCATACATGTAATTCGAAGGTTTATCCTTCAACTGGAGTGAAAATGAGTCAAATGAAGCGATGAAGCCGAAATGGAAGGAATATTTGGTAATTAACCAGGGACATAGGAAGAAAGGTATTGAATGCATAACTTATTTAGCTTTATTTTATATAGCTTATATAGCTTTATTTAAAAGTAGACCTTAAGAAGTGCTTGGAGGTTGTTATGTCGAATGTATTCATACTTTAATGATTACGTTTAAAATTCTAAAACAAGGTTTTTGTACTAAAAAAATGACCATTCAGCTGATGCATCTTAAAACACCGTTGTTATCTATTCCCATATTCAACCGAATTAATTTTTAAAAAGCGTTTCAGTGTGGTGGACATGAGAAGGGGAAATTAAATACTTATTCATTGTTGAAGCCTCCTTCATTTAATAAAGTAGAAGATACAGGGTCTGGTCCAAAAATAAGTAGAAAGATTTTTTCTTACCAATGCGGATCGCTGGAGTGGGGTGATTTGTGGCGGGAAATTTTGGAAAAGGAACGCGACCCACGTCAATTTGGTACGGGCCGTTACGGTGCGCGAATTACTGCCATAGTTGACCCCCGTCCGAGGACCGCGTCATGAATTCGCGATGCCATGTTTCATGGAGCAACAATATGCAATTCAATTTGATGTTAAGCTCGGGAAATAGAATTTTGAGGCCATGATTTTGTCCCTGGGAATGATTTTCCGGTGGCTTAAGATGTTCCGGGAGAGTAAAGGGGGGTTCATGACGAGAAACGACCTGAACGTCCGTCAGCCACATAGTGCGATGAAAATGTGCAAAAAATTAAGGACATGGTTGATTCTATTCAACATATGAGTGTTAGAATGTTAGCAGAGGAGTACAATATTCTGAAAACCACAGTGTTTCGCATTCTTAAAGAAGATTTAGCCATGAGAAAAGTGTGTGCCAAGATTGCCCCCAAGGTGCTGTCGGAAGATCAGAGGGCTGCCCATGTGACAATCTCGTATGATCTCTTGGATCTCGCCCCAGCCGACGTAGAGCCCCAATGTGGAACGTTCTGACTTTTTCGTTCTCACGAATCAAAATAAGCTTGGAAGTAAACCATTTTGGATCGCTGGATATCGTCAAAGAGAGCATGACGAGGGGCTTGAACGAGGTCCCCGTCGACGCCTTCCAGGAAGCGTAACGCGACTGGTGGAAGCTCTGACATCAGTGTGCCAATGCGCAAGGGCCCTTTCTTGAAGAATTTCAGTGATTTGTACCTTGATCTACAATGCATTTTTCCCCAGTTTATATTACTTATTTTTTGGGACTTACCCTTTAAGCATTTGCATAAGAGTCAGTGCTAAAACACCTACGAATATATAAAGAAACACTAGTTTAAATAAAACAGCTTTTGGCGTCACTTGGTGGAAAATCTCCATATTGAACCACTTGGCTTTTCCACATAGATTACTTTTAGGCAAATAAAAATTTTTTCTATGTGGAAAAGCCAAGTGGTTTAATTTCAAGTTCACTAGTTTAACTTGTGAAATTGTGACTGAGTGAAACCATTTCCATAATTTCATCCTTTTACGGTAGGTGGTAGAAGTCATCAACTAAGAGTTATCGACAACATACCCTAATAGCTAACCGAGTATCACTTCTCATTTTCTCAATTTTTTCGTCATAGAGATATTCTTTTACCTAGCTGATCCATTTCAAACGTTCAACACGGAACGTCTTTACACCCATGTCAAACCTACAGTGTTTAAGCATGGAATTTAGTGGCAGGACGAAAATAATCACAATTATTGGTGGAAGATTCAAAATAAGACTATTTTTTGACCGTCTAAGTTTAAGATTTTTCAAAGAGTAAAATTTGGAACAGAGAGAAAGAAAATGGGGTTTCGAAGCAGCCAATGAGAGAGGGAAGATGTACGAGAAGGCATTTGATGATATTAAGTAGGTATTGGAGCAGCAATAAGGGTGGGTGAATGAGGGTTGATTTGAGAGTAAGGGCTACGCAGGTAACCCCGGTGTGGCCAAGAGGGTAGTAAACCTTGAAAATGGCCAGGGAATCATTAGTTTGTGTCGCGCTTCCGGCGTGGGTAGTGTTTTCGACGCATGTGAGACATGATGATAAGCTTATTTTACAATTTAAGTGTTCTCGGGGGCAACACACCCGGCAAAGTTTTCCTTGGTCGATGTTCCAATGAAAAACTCATTCATCGGCGAGCTGACTCGTCTCCGGGCCTTGGCGAGCTCGATGAACGAGGCCTATTGAAACGTCGGCTATGAGGGACTTGGCCGGCTGTCAACGCCCGAGAAGACTTAAACCATAATATCCGCCAGGAAGGAACCAGCCTTTTCTTCAAGTCAATTGTGTGCTACTTTTATTGGTATCGACGGACACATGGACCTTAAATGGCCCTCCTTGGAGAGGTAAAAAAATTAACCATTAGGCTGGAAATTATGACAGTAACATTCATGTAGAAAGAATATTTGGAGCTCTAATGTCAAGAGAGAACATTCATAATGGACAGGTTTGGCATTAAATAGTGTCGTTATAGAGTGGGTCATTCAGAAATTTGGTGGATAACTTCCAAAATATTATTCCAACAATATCAGTTGATATTTATTGATGAAAGTAATTCAGTGAAAATCCAGAGATTAAAAAAAATATGGGATAATGTTATTTTAATTGGGATTTAAGATGATTTTTTTTTCTATTTTGAATGACAAAAATCCATAGAAATAATAATTTTTAAACAATTTTTAAAGAAAATGGTGGTATGTAGCCAACATTAAAGTCATTACTTACAGTTGTAACATTTAAAATAAACTAGTTAGTTTTAAACTGCTGAAACGCTGAAGTTCTGGGGTAGTTAGCAATAATTGTAATTATATGTTTGGGCATTCGGTGAAAAATCGGCAGATATACTTTATTAACCAACCTTGTTGGAAAATCGTACTCGTGCTATCTCTTGTGTTTGGCTGGCATTATATGATTCATGAGTAATCATTGAAATCAGGAAGTGCTCATGAGTATCATTCGCTAAAATTCTAGCATAATTTTCGTTGATCGGTGTTATTATTATATTTATGTAAGTTTAAGCGTCGAAGAAACGGAGTTAGAAATAATTTCAAGTTTCTGAAATCCTCCTGCTCCCAGTTAATTCAATATTTACCTCCAAAGTTTTCGAAAAAAATTTAAGTGAAATGAATCAGGCAACACTAAAAAATGAGCGTATAACTTGAAGCAGTTAAATCATTGAAACCAAGTTTTTGCCGGGCAGGTTCTATTACGATCTGCCATATACAATGCACCTGGTTAACCGATGATATTTTCCATCATTCGTGATTCAGATTCGAGTACTTTGTATAATAATAATGTACTTACTCCTAAGTTGATATGATATTTGAAAAAGTGAATCAACACATTAATTTTCACCGAGCCAGTTAATTTCAACTCAACCGTTGTAGAAATTACGCCCGTTAGATAATTTAACAGGTTTTTTCCCTCCGTCGTCTTTAATGAAGATTTTGTAGCTGATGTTCATCGTTACTACACATAATTCTTGATCGAAATTAGAAAAATGGAATTTTTCGTGTACCATTGCTTAGAGCATTCCGGATGGGATGGTCAAGAATCATAGAGTGCCCATCGTCTGTTAGTTGTTATTGACAGATTCAAACGAACGCTTACACACACAGACACATGTATTAAAACATATCTGATGGTTAATCTTCGATGATGGAGGTACTCCTGCTGTCATAGCCGCCTGCCGCGTGGCAGCAACATGGCGTGACTGGTAGAAATGGCGACGTTGGAAGTGGGACAAGTTTATAATGTAACATCTACGCGTGATTACAGCGTTTTACAACTAACTTAATTATAATATTTGCGTAAATTACGCGACTGCGTCATTTTTTCCAAAGTATACAGTAAAAATATGGGTGCCTCAAATTAGTAGAGGGTGGAAATGAATAGATAAAATAAGCAAATTTGTCAGATGATGCTGTATTAGAGAGGTATAAGGACAGGAAACGATAATAAAATAATACAGTTTTATTTGTTAAATGGAGTGTTGGGAAAGATACGAAAGACGACTTCATTCGGCATGTCTTGTGCAAACGCCGGTTCTTTTGGGCATAAAGGCTAATTCAAAATATTAAAAGTTCTTTAGCTTTCACCTTCAGGGCATGATTTACGCAATAGATATTTTTTTCAAATATTCGTCTAAACATTGTAGGAAACCGCAGCCATAATTATTTACTTGCTTTTTTTGTGTTAGCGCCGTACATAATATGAATGTTTTGATATTGATCATATAGTTACAGATATCCTAAAACTTAAAAATCACAAAAATAAAGGGAAACTGGCTTGCGGAGCCTTTATATCATTGGCCGGAGCGGATTCATGTTGTTGCAATTTTAAGTTTGTTTGAATGAAGGCTAACACTATTCCAATTACATTTCATGTGTGACATAATTGAATTTCTGTCTCTCATATAACCGTCCCTGGACTATATGTATATATTTTGGTCTTCTCCGTTGGAACTTCCCTGATGTGCCCCTTCAGCTGTGTTTATAGTAATATGTTAGTGCCGAGGTTTAATTTCGCGATCTGTCTGATTCTTACTTTCAGTATGAAACTCCTTCTACTTTAAAAATACATATGAGGTCAGTCATACCAACGCAAGATAGGATAGGCAAGATAGCAAGATAGTGATATGTAAAACACAAAATAAAGAGATTCACATTTTTTTTGTATATTTCGGTGGTTCAAACACCTTTCTCATCATGAGGAGGAAAACTGAGGACGCGGGTGGTGGGTGGGACGGATATAGGGAGAACGTGTGAATGAGCGTGGGAAGGGATAGGGAGGGGTCAGGCCGTGATCGGAAGGGGTGAGAACCGGCAGGAAGGATAACAGTGTACCCCTTAGGGTGCAAAGTTCAGGATTAGATTCGAGGAGGCACCCAGGAGGCAGATGCATACCCACTCGAGGGTTTTGTGTATTAGCGGTGTGTCTGAAGGGGGAAGGGTGGCAATGAGAAACATATCCAAACAATATTTGAATAAAACACTCTGGAGGAAGACATATTTATAAACTGGAAGAAAGGCTAATACTGAAGAAGTTTTGCATAAGGCGCGGTGATTGTTGATGTGGATGTTGAGGGGTGTGGTTTATTGCCCAACGTAGAAGGAGGGTCAGAGTTTGCAATTAAGTTGATTGATTATACAATTGGGGGACGTGGATGAAGGAGTATCGTGGGATGGGAGAGAATTGGTAAGTTGAGAGGGAAGGCAAGGAGCGGTGAAGATGGGGCATATTCCGCAGTTTGGTCTATTGCAGGATACTGGGGTGTATTTGTGGATGTCAGAGGATTTGGGTAAAGTAATTTGTCTCTTCTCAACAAAAAAATCCTTCGATACTTTCACTCGCCTAAATCTTCCAAAGTCACCAAATAGTACTATATACCTTCTCCATTTCCACAATATACTATCTAGGAAGTAAGTCCCTAAAATGTATTCTCAAAGATCTCTCCCCCATTTTGATAAACCAAAAAATAATGGAAAACATATTATGTCAGTGTCCCTCGTATATTTTCAAACCATACGGCAATTTATCTGACATATTTAATTCCACCGAGCCTTTATCCAAATCCTCTGCCATCCAAAAATCCGATTGTTTTGTTGTGTTTATATATGTACTATTGCCTCCATTCTCCCTGCAGACATACCGCTGAAACTCAAAACCCTCGAGTCGCCATTCATCTTGTTGGCACCTCTTGGGAGCCTGCTCGGCTAGGCCACCGAAGCATTCAAGAAACAAAACTGCCTCTCTTTATTTGGTACTTTTAACCTTAATATCATTTCCACGGTTATGAATGATCTTATATTCACTTTTTTTTAACATTTTAGTGAATGTATTATTATAGGTAATCAATCTACCGGTTAAGGTAGATTTTGGATGGACCAAACTATCGAAACATCTAACATTCTCTTCTTTATCACAGTCTTTAACATCCCACTGCCGATCAATATGCTCTGCATCCACCCCCTCTCCATTTCCACCATATCTTGCATATATTCTCATTTATTTTTCCTTCTGTCCACTTAAACTTCTCAATTCTTCTCCACACCCACATTTCAAAAGCCTCCGATCTACATCTATCATCCTGCTTCAATGAGCATTGTTTCCGCGCCGAGCATAACTATACCCCATATCAAAGTTTATACGAGCTTCTTCTTAACATTCTTACTCAACATCTCTCTCGTCAATCCCCAAATCCTTGTGGAACTTCTCATTACATTCCTACTATTTTGAACATTTTAGTCCAAAACACTTACGTACGTAAACTCTTCCACCTGCTCTAGTTTCTACCCTCCTATTTCAATAATAAGCGTATCATCTCTCATTCTTGAAAATTGTATAATTCTTGTTTCATGTATATTGATTTTCATCCCATATCTATCGCACTGAATTTCCAATTTCCTCAGCAATACTTGCAACCCATTGGCTGACTGACAAATTAGAGCTTGGTCATCAACAAAACTAATTGGTTTTATGAACTCCCAGCTGACTTTCATTCGTATCTCCAGTTTGTTCCATGCCTCTGTAATCATTTCCTCCACATATAGATACAACAGCACCAGTGATATTGCACTACCCTGCCTTACTTCTCTTCCTAAAATTGCCCATCCGGACTCTACATCCCCACTCGCACCTGAGCAGTCTGAGATGTGCACAGGCTGAGGAAAAGTCTCCTATCCCCCTAAACTACTCCTAATTTCTTCAATATATTCATTAATTTGTTCCAATCCACTCAATTAAAGGTCTTTTCAAAATCCACGGAACAGGTAAATATGTACTGCCTAATTTTATTCTGCATTTCTCTCTATTAGTGATCTCATTGCTGTAGTGGCATTACGCCAGCCTTTCCCTCTGCTTAACCCAAACTAGAACCCATTCCACAAGTAATCATTTGCCCTGCTCTTTACCATTTTGCTGGATCCTGAGAACGACTTCAGCTGCGTAGGAAATCAAACTTATTGTTCTGCAGTCCTCACATGATGTTGATTTTACCATTTTCGGAATAGGAACTAATACTGTTCTCACAAGTCTTCCGGCCGGATTCCTTCCTCATAGATAGTACGAATTAATCCATATAAACTCTTCTTCCCACATTTTCCTGCACCTTTTAGTAGTTCTACATGAACGCTGCTTGCCCCCAAGGCTTTTTATTTTCAACGACTTTATTGCCCTTTCTTTTTCATCGTCCAATATACCTAAGCCTAAGTTATCCTCATCTATCTCATATTTTCTTTCTCTGTCTTAGCTTGTTGGTCTAAGTTCTTTACCATACAGTCTTTTATATATTCCTTCAATCTCTCTTTCATCTTTTCTGTTTCAACTGTTATTTTACCAGACTTATCTCTATAGATTAACACAAATCATTCCTTCTTACTTCCCGATAGTGGTTTAACCCTTCTTGTAAAGTGCATCAATTTTACCATTCCTCTGCAAAATTTTGATATTTTCGTGCTGCGTCCTCCCCAAATCTTCTTTTACTATATTTGTTACCCTTTTCAATTTATTATTTAACTCTTTGTACTTCCTTCTGCCTAACTTTATGTTTACATTCTTCCACTTTCTTTTCTTATCTATCTTTCAATTCATATCATCGGTGATCCATGGTTATCTTGTCCTGTTTCCATTAACAGTTCCTATAGTCTCTTTTGCGGCTTTCTTTAATCGTCTTTTGTTACATTTCCATTTTTCCTCGATAGTATTCTGTTCTACTACCTTGATCAAAAAGTTCCCGGAATAACCACCGTGTGGCGCTCCCATCGTTTCGATTTGAGTTCTGTTTTTTTTGTTAAATTGGTACATCTGTTGTTGATATTCCCTTTAAATCTTAGTGTCATAACTTGACATTTGCAAAAGTTACGTAGCCAAGAGTACATCTATCTCTGTGTGTGTTGGCGATTTTTTACAATTGCAGAAATGGATTTAAATTTGCAACAACGAACTTGTATTAAATTTTGCGTAAAAAACGGATTTAGTGGCGCACGGACGTTGGAAATGTTGGAAAAGTGTTTCGGCAACGATTCTCTAAAAAAAACGGTCGTTTACCAGTGGCACGAGCGGTTCAGAAGTGGTCGTGAGTCAATCGAAGATGATGAACGCAGTGGCAGACCATCGACATCGAAAGTCGGTGAAAAAATTGATAAAGTAAAAGAAATGTTGGTCAATAACCACAAATTAACCATTAGAGAAATAGCGGAGGACTTGAACATTGCCTATGGATCCGCCCAAGACATTGTGGTTAATGATTTGCGTTTCCGTCGTGTAGCAGCAAAAGACCTCAATTTCATGCAAAAAAGAGACCGTGTTGACGTCGCAAAAGACATGATTTGCGAGGCTGAATCCGATCCCACATTCATCAAAAGGATCATTACTGGAGACGAGACGTGGGTTTATGAGTACGACACGCAATCCAGACATCAGGCAAGTGAATGGCGTTCACCAAATGAGCCGAGACCAAAAAAACCACGTCGTTTTCAGTCAAAAAAGAAGGCAATGCTGACGGTTTTCATGGATTACAACGGTGTAGTGCATCATGAATTTTTGCCAGACAGTAAACAAAGAGTATTATTTGGGCGTTATGAGACGTTTGCGTGAAGCAATTCGCCGAAAGAGACCAGAAATGTGGGCAGAAAACTCGTGGATTTTGCACCATGATAACGCACCGTCGCACAGTGCTATCATTATTCGTAATTTTTTGACGAAAAATGCAACAAATACCATCCAACAGCCACCGAATTCACCTGATTTGGCTCCCTGTGACTTCTTTCTGTTCAATCGAGTTAAAAAACCATTACGGGGAACGCGTTTTAGCAGCCGAAGGAAGTAATGGAAAAATCGCAGGAAGCACTGATGGACATACCGAAAACCGAATATAAAAAATGTTTCGAGGATTGGATCAAGCGCTGGCATAAGTGTGTTGCAGTCGATGGGGATTACTTTGAAGGGGACAATATAGATTTAGATGAATAAACTTGTATTTTTAATTTTTTGATTAATGTAGTATTACCTCATTCATGATTTTTTCTACAGTCGGCTGATACTCCTGCCTTTCCATTCCAGTTAAAGCTTTTACATTCCATTTCCTAAACTGGCTCCCCTGCCTTATCTTTCGTGAATATGTATACATACATACATATATATATATATATATATATATATATATATATATATATATATATATATATATATATATATATATATATATATATATATATATATATATATATGTAAATATATGTATATATACATATATATATGTATACATATATATATATATATATATATATATATGTATATATGTATACATATATATATGTGTGTGTGTGTGTATTTTTCCATGTGTATGTTTTTAATATATTTTGATACTCTATATGTATACACATTGCGTGTAAAATGAAATCGCTAGAATTTGCGGCGCACACCCCGCAAAGCGTGAGTGGGCCGAGTCTCAGCGGTTGAGAAACTCTATACACTTGAGTGACATGGTAGGAACGTTCGGGTGATGATAAACAATGGGCCACCCACTCAAAATGACGGAGGAGCGCCGTCTTACCCCCATTCCTCCCCTAGTGGTGGGTGAGGGGAAAAATGGAGTGAAAAGAGGAAGGGAGAGATATGGTGGAAGAGTAAAAGGAAATGGAAGCAGGCGAAGACGTTGATCCACCGGGATCTTTCAGGTAGATTATCCACCGAAAGGAGTGGGGTGGAACTGCAGGGAGAATAGGCGACCACACCCTGCACGCCGCGACGTTTCTTTGAGTATAAATAATGATAGCAAAGGGAAGTTAATGAAATTCATTTGGATGAGGAAAATGAAAGTTAAATATTAGGGTAAGGAAAGAAGTTTTCGGGCAGGTGGAAGTATTTTCATATTTACGCTGCGTATTAGGGCGAGATGATGGCAATGGAATGGTAAGGGCGTTCGCAGCAGAATTGCAATACATAGCGGAAGAAGCATTTCTGAAAACGAGTAAATTAATGACAGAAAACCTGAACAAAAGTATAATTTTTACGTGATGGCTTCGTTTAATTTGACATTTGTTTTTTATTGTATGAAAAACCTTGCATTAAAATGTCCCTTCGTCCTTAAGACTATTTTAAGTTAATCATAGAAAAAAATTAAAGCTATCCTTGACGGAAAATTAAAAAAAATTAATATTTCATCATCCTATTATTAACGATATCTTTGATAAGTTTGTGGATGTGGAGTTTGTTCTGTATTTCGTAGTATCAATTTAGTCCTGAGCCTAGGACGAGGTGAAGGAGCTAGGGATCACCCATGCAAGATCGCATACATTATTCTACTTGCCTCTGAAATCGATCTCATGCGTGCAGATGTCACTTTGCCGTTTCAATCAAGACCTTTCCGAAAATTTTTATCAGTGATTAAAAATCAAACCTCTATTTATTTAATTACTAGGTAATTAGAGATTGCATAAAAATAATCATGCGTTAATTTTATGACCTCCAATAAGTAAAACGGTAGAAAAAATGTCTCAGGGTAAGAAGCAGATGGGAAACTTTTGATTGATTTAAAATCCCTAGAATTGTAGAATTCTGAAAAATTCCAAGCGGCGCATCGTAAGGTGTCGGAATTCTCAATTTTCTCGAGAGCGCATCGATTCGTACGTCCTTCGGTGCGGTCGGTCTCTTCTCTGAAGGTCACACGCAAATGGATTCATGCGGAATGCCTATTCCCGCGACCTTCAAACAATGTTAAACTCACGCTTAACGAGGTCTATATATGTATATGTAAAGCTACTCGCAGATAAATACATACATATCTGCATACGTTATATCGCCTAACGACGAAGGCATACTAGTATGGCATAAGATAAAGATACTGATAGGGAACACATAAAAAGGGTTTGTGTGCGCTTATATATGTTCATGCATATATATATATATATATATATATATATATATATATATATATATATAAAATGTATAACACTTAGCACTAGTGGACACAGACAAAAACACAGAAACACACCAAAAAGAGACTCACTATTTTTCGAATTTTCGGTGGTCGTTGCCACCTTTATAAAGGGAGAGAGGGACAGAACTGAAGGGAATACGAGGGCTGGAGCGATGAAACCCCACCCTCTCTCAATTTGCACAACATAATTCCCGGGCTTAGAATCTATACGATCAATCCTAAAAGACCTCTACCCTATCCTAAAAAATCATAATGCCACCGCCAACCTTTTTCCCAAATGCCCCTCAGTTACTTTCAAACGCCCCGCCAACGTATCCGATCTCCTCAAATCAACCAATCCACTCCTTAAATCCCCAACCCGTCCTAAAACCACTCCAACGCCATGCAATAAACCCAGATGCAAAACATGCCCTATATTCAAAACCAAAATCCCATCACTCTCCCACCCGCTTTTTAACTCTCTCCCACCAATTCCCTCCTCTACTTGCACATCTAGCAATGTAGTGTACCTTCTGAAGTGCCAACTTTGCCCTGCCTATTATATTGGGCAGACCACCACACCCCTCAATATCAGAATCAACAACCACCGAGCCTCATGCAAAAACTCTTCCTTAATTGATATTCTCCCTATCCCCAAACACGCCTCCGAACACAACACTCCCTTTGATAAATGCTATAGTGTATCCATCATAGCATCCCTCCGACCCTCTGATCCTCCTCTGAAACTGAAAACATTAGAGCAATCCTTCATCTGGCTCTTGGAGTCCTGGAACTGGCCAGGAATCAATATTAGGCACTAATTACCCTGCTCTAATTATATTTTCATCCCCCTTCCACCCCCATCACCTTCTTCATTTTCCCCACCCTTCTAACGCTGCCCCTCCAAACCCTTCCCTTCCAAATTCTCTCCCCACCTTCCCCTTCCATCCATCGTTCCAGCCATCGGATTCCCTTCAGTTCTGTCCCTCTCTTCCTTGATAAAGGTGGCAACGACCACCGAAAATTCGAAAAATAGTGAGTCTCTTTTTTGTGTGTTTCTGTGTTTTTGTCTGTGTCCACTAGTGCTAAGTGTTATACATTATTATTCACGTCCGTGAGACTTTCAAAAAGTGTTTTATATATATATATATATATATATATATATATATATATATATATGTATATATACACACACACACACATTCAAACACGTAATCCCGCCAAACGGCGAATAAATACTCATATATATAGAAACAGATATAAGGAAAAGGGATAGGAACACACATAAAGGACGAACACAATAGAGGTGGGGAAGGCGGAATCGAACGGATCACAAGAGTAAAAATATTTCCTCAACCGGGACTCGAACACCGGATCTTTCCACTTGCCGGGCGGATGCTCTTAACCACTTGAGCTATCGAGGATAGTCAATTTACCCTGAGATCCGTGGTGGGTGAAACAGCCCCCTGACGCCATCTCTTGGCTGAAAGAATCGGGGCGCTTGGCGACATATTAGACCCACGGATCTCAGGGTAAATTGACTATCCTGGATAGCTCAAGTGGTTAAGAGCATCCGCCCGGCAAGTGGAAAGATCCGGTGTTCGAGTCCCGGTTGAGGAAATATTTTTACTCTTGTGATCCGTTCGATTCCGCCTTCCCCACCTCTATTGTGTTCGTCCTTTATATGTGTTCCTATCCCTTTTCCTTATATCTGTTTCTGTATATATGAGTATATATATATATATATATATATATATATATATATATATATATATATATATATATATATATATATATGTAATTTCCTTGGCCGAGACCTACGAGGTCTGTTCAGAAAGTATCCCGACTTCTTGTGTTTTTTCAAAAATTATATATTTAGTCATGAATATCTATTTTTTCCCCTTCAAAGTAATCCCCATTAGATATTATACACTTGTGCCAACGTTTTTTCCAATCCTCGAAGCACATCAAAATATCATTTTTTGTGATCTTATTTAGCCCCTCCTTCGGTGCAGTCTTTTTCTCGTCAATCGTAGAGTATGGTCGCCCTTGCATGGGCGTCTTCAGTTTCGGAAACAAGAAAAAGTCACTGTGGGTCACAAGTAACAATCTGAGAGCAGGGGCGTTGTAATGGTGCAAAAGCCAATTTGTGTTCTTCCACAAATCTGGGCGTTGGTGGCGGATTGCTTCGCGCAAATTGTGCATAATTTGCAGGCAATATTCTTTATTTACCGTTCTACCGTGTGACAAGAACTCATGATGCACCACGCCCATGCAATCGAAGAAATCTGTAAGCAAAAATTTCACATTCGACCAAACTTGGGGGGGGGGGGTTCCGTCTTGGCTTGTGCTGCAGCTTCCATTGGGATGATTGAGCTTCAGTTTACCACGTCATAACCATAAAACCATGATTCTTCAACAGTTATGACCCCGTGTCGTACCCAAATCATTGGTCAAAATCGAATGATACGAGCCAATCGATATGTTCAGGTGCTCAGCAACTTCTCTAACAGTGACTCGACGATTAGCCAATACTATTTTCTTCACTTCATTAATGTTTTCGTCTGTTTGTTGACATACTCGGGTGTCCGGCACGCTCTTCGTCCTTCACATTATCTCGGCCATCTGAGAACTTTTTATACCACCAATAAACGTTCCTTCGGTCCAAGGTAGCTTCTCCATATGCCACAGTCAACATTCGGAATGCGTCCGCGAAGTGAATTTCGTTTTTAACATAACATTTGATACAGATTCTTTGATCCAATTTTTTGACAGGCAAAAATCGAAGACAAGTAAAATAACTGCGAACAATTAACTGAAAATTCAAAATGGCTGAACTTTTCGGAATAAGTGAGAGAAATAAATAACGCCACAAAAAAATCGAAAATGTAATATACGTAACCCGCGAAAATTCAAAAGTCGTGATACTTTTTGAACAGACCTCGTATATACAAATATATAAATTTTTATGTATGTATATATATATATATATATATATATATATTATATATATATACACACACACATTCATCTATAGGTGTATAAATGTCCCGGTCAAGGAAATATTTTTGCGATTGTGATCTGCTCGATTCCGTCTTCCCTACCTCTCCTTTGTTTCCCCTTTTTATTTCTTTCCCTTCCACTAATGGAAATTTCCCCCAGTTCCTTCATTCTCTTCCTTAAGAAAGGTGGCTTGGAACACCGAAATTTAGAAAACTAGAGAGCGTTTTTCTTTATTGTGTATTTATGTCTTTGTCCGCTAGTTCTAACTTTATATATATATATATATATATATATATATATATATATATATATATATATATATATATATATATATATATATATCTGTGTGTGTGTGTATGTGTGGGTCGCGGTAGTCCAGGGGGAAGAGCGTTGGACTACTGACCGGAGGGTCCCGGGTTCGATTCCCGGGCAAGGCACTCTGGGCACATGCAGCTATGTGATTTTTCGGGTACCAGATCTTTCTGGGTAACCATAACCGGCGCAGGGAAAGGAACTGGCCCCCCACCATGATGCGTGAATTTCACACGCCGTCGGGCTTAGTACTGGGTGACCTCCACCATCACCTACCAAATCGACCTTCGTGTTGATTACTGTGTTCATGGCTCATATGTATATAAATATATATATATATATATATATATATTTATATATATACATATATATATATATATATACATATATTTATGTCTTTATATATATATATATAGACATAAATATATGTATGTATATATATGAAAAATAAAATGTATATGAAGTTAGCACTCGCTGACAAAGACACACACACAGAAACACATTTACAAGGCCACATATATACATATAAAGAATGTATATCTAGCCTTGCCCGTCCAACGGAAACGTCATGAGAAAATGTAAAAAGTGTGTCCTTTTTTATTAGGAAGGTGTCAGTGTACGGATTGCAAGCAGAAATATGTTACAAGGAAACCCGCCGATGGGCCCTCTACCGTTGCCATCGGAACCGCCTCACCAGCTCTGGATCTGATCTCGAGAGCTCATTCCGCGGAGGAGTCTCCGCTTCCTCTCCGGAAACTCGGGTGAGCCGGTGGTGGTGCACAGTGACCGCCTTTGTATAAACGCAAGGACAAAAATATATATCGGCTTTTGTCCGAGAACCAAGTCTGGCTTCAAAACTAGGTAGATCGAAAGGCTACAAGCATAAGGAAAACTAAAACTGCACTTTTAGGATAAGTGCAGTGTTTGTTTAAAGTTTATTAAATATTAACTTAAACTACGGCTGATTCATAATATCTATCCCGCCTTGACTGCATAACCCATGAAACGGGAGAGAGCCATAAGTTCGGAAAGTATCCATAATTTTCGGCCCGGTATCCTATTAATTTCTCGTACTCATAAATTATGGGGACTTACAGCCAAACGCCGCAAATTTTTATCATTTTTCCCCATCGCCGTTCTTACATCGAGATTTAATTAGTTAAATAGCAACACTGCGCTGCCTCTACATTGTAACACACTTTTAAAAAACAAAAAGTGAAGGATATTACATGATCACCTTAATGAACACAAAAGCAAGGAGGAATAAATTCTTATCCGTATCTGATCGAACATTTTTATCCGCTTGTATTCCTTTCCGCGCAGAGATAACACTCCTGTTTGCTGGAAAATGCATGCTCACGATATGCGAGATCATTTGGCATCTTTATTTAAGATTTAAAGGAATTAAGACAAGAACTTCGTTCGATTTTGGCGTCCATAGTAGGAACATTTAACTTTCCAACTTTTTCTCTATGTTTATTTTTCATTTGAGATCTCTCGAGCGTTGACAGTTAAGTGCTGCCCCTTTTTCGACTTTAGAGCGCCACTCCTAGGTCGCGAAATGAACGGGAGTCACAGCGTCGCGTAGAGATATTTACGAAAATAAATCTCGTTGGGGGAATAAATATTCAAGTATTCAAATCTCAACTATTTCTCAAAATACGTTATTTCAACACCTAAATATCGGTTTTTGGAGTGATCAAACCTTGAGGCCGTTTCTGCAATTATTTTTAACCAGCCCATGAAGCGTATTGAAATGGCGCTCCAGGGAAGGATAAGGAAAATACAGGTGAAGAAAAGCAAGCAAGTAAGTGGTCGGTAGTTAGTAAAGGGGTGAAGGTTGGCGAGAGTACTACGAAAAGAAAGACAGATAAAGTAAACGGAGGATTAAAGGAAACTGCGAGAGATGCCACGATAGTAATTTTTAACGGAGTCATCCGCAAAATGCGTATTACAATGCAACAATTTCAAAGTGCAACGGGAAGATACTGAGTAGTCGAGGTAGGGATAGGAAAATAGTAGGTATTTTGGACGACACAATAAGGGTTGAAGAGCTGTGCAACTAAAAATTGGGTTATTAAAAATGCATGCTGTAATGGTGTTGTATGAAACATGATTCAGAGCTGAACTCATGTTAGAATGAAGTTATTGCCTGACAGTTTCTATGAACTCATGAAAAACTGTCATTTTCAACAATATTCCGAACTCGCAGGGTTAGACCAAAGTGAAGAATGATCTATCTAGATGATATTATTATTTTAAAAAATAACCAAAAGTTGATGGTTCTGGTGAATCATCAACCAATGGTTGATGGTTCAAAACTATTCTTTAAATGTTTTATTTTAGTCTCGTTATCCGTTCGTGAAGTATTTTTTACAACCCAATTTATCCAGGGTACTTTTTCATCGTTAGAAGTACGCTAGAGCATTAACGTGAAATGCCGCTTCCCTGTGCTGATGATGCATGCTTTTTTTATCTGCCGCGTCGTTATCTCGCCCAAGGGCACCTCTCGTCGCTCCCTCCCGAGACGCTGGCAATTTCCTGTGGGCGGATGTTTATTCCGCGCATCTAATTGCTGGGTGCATATTATCTTGCGGCATTGGGAGCGAGCGGTCGTAGATCTTCACGACGGAAAAGACTAGAAGATACGATACGCGAAATCATCCAGCCCCCTTGATCTTTGTTGGAAATTGGATTTCTCTATTTTTTTTATTTCCTTTCTCTCATTCATCTTGTTTTTTTTATTCAATGTTCATCTCGAGAGAGGGGGTCTCCTTGTGCCGGCCGGCGACGCCTTCTTTCGTGGCTTCCCTCGACGGCTGCCGCGCCGCGGCCGATTAATGGGCCCCTTTTATGTTCCTCTCTCCCTTTCCTCCCTTTAATTTCTCACTCCTCCGCATGCATCACCTTTTATTTTTAATTTTCTCCTCAAGTCATGCCGTAAGTTCTCTCCTCCCTTCCTCTCGAAGAGCAGAGTCGACCGTAGTCTATCAGTTTGAGAAGTAGATTATTAGAGGGCCCCGGGTTAATGTGCAGGCCGGCGTCTTTGAATTGTCCCAATGTCAAACTGGAATCAAAGCTAAAGAAGGACCTGGAGGCTACAAATTGCGGGAAATCACAAGATGCGTCAAATGACCAATTAAATGTGTGAATTTCTTACGCAGTAGTGGTAGTAATTAAGGGGGGGCGACCGACAGCTGAGGTCATTTGACCATAGGGGATGGACAGGAAAGGATGAAGGGTGGAGAGAAACCCGGCGTCGGCATTAGCCTACTCTTTACGAAAGGCGCCAAGGGGTCCGCAGCTTAACGTCCCATCCGACGGACGGCGTACTCACTCAAAGTGCCCTCCACAAAGTACCACAAGTAGGGATCGAGATACCTCTGAAAATATTCAACACTGCCGGGATTTGAACCAGGGCCTGCTGGGTGGGAAGCCAGTACGATAGCCACCGCAATAATCCCGATCGCCAATTTATTACGCTTAAGGTTAACTGCCTGGTTGCGTCCATTGATGGCGTTGAAATTTCTTATTGGTTATGAAGAGTGAAATGATTTTTAATGGATGGAATGCCCTCATGAGTACTTTACTCTGACATTTTATTGCTTATAGATGCACTGACAGTTTTTTCTTCTTTTTAAGTGACGAATAATTATGGATGATTTTGTAATTTTCGCGCGAGAGGTCGAGACGACAGAACTTAAAACTATTAAAGATAAGTAAACTTCAATCTGAGAGATGGTTGTGGCTGATAATTTGTGGAAATACATTTTTTAAGCACGAGGAAAGAATCAAAGACTTTGCATTTCCACAGGAAAGAATTTATTTATTATCGACTAGTTTCACTGCACGGTACCATAATCTGAAAGTATTTGATTCTTTCCTCGTGCTTTAAAATGATATCAATTTTACCAAATGTTGAATTAATAACAAGGCTTTAATTGGATCCACATGGAAATGACACACGATGTTCTTTTATCAGCAATATAGTTCTTAAGAAGGGGTCGTAAAATCGGTAGTTCGTGCTTATTAGGGTTCTTTGCCTTCACCTATCATCCAATTTTAACTGGTTTCCAAATGCTTGTTTTCCCTTCTAGACTCACCGCAAGCGCGAAAAATATGTTTTATTATTTGCTTATCCCAGCAATGACTATATTTTTCTATCAACAGGTCATTAAGCAGATTTTTTCCTAATCGACGGGTATTAGGATAATTTAAATATGAATGAAAATAACCTTGTGAATTTGAGTTCTTTTATTGCTGAAAAGAGACCCTTTGCTTTTCCTCATAAAATTGTCTTCTTTCATCGCAATAGATTTTTACCATGTCACGCCTGAAACTGTGACATTTTTAATTGCATTAGAAGTTACTTAAAAACAAAAAAAAGACGTTTTATTAATATTAGGAACAATTTTTTTTAAATTTCAGGGAAAACAAATAAAGAGTTATTTGAAATATCAAAATATTAATATCTAATTATAAAAATTACCACCGACTGCCGCGGGCCGCATAGATGCCACTGGCGGGACGAATGAGAGCCGTGGAATTTGCGCCAAAGACCAAACCCCTCATTTTCTTGCGCTTTTGATATAAGATCACGTATACCCGGGGATATAGTTGGCCTACCGTTAGATGAGACCTGTTAGGGATGAGCCGCGGAAAGGATGATTTCAATGTTCATCGCCTCAAAGGTCCTTAGTGGACAGATTTTTTCTTTCTAATGGCATAAAAGTCTCAGAACGGAGTATTAAAAGGTGTTCAGTATTGAGCTTGCTCATTTCTTCAAATGCTCTCTCAGCGATAGGAATATTTGTTTCCGCACTTAAAATAAAACTTAATTATGATACTTGACGTTAAAACATATTCTGGATAAGGTGGAACTGTTTATTAATTTGGGCAACACCCTTGAATTAGTGGTCACAATGGGAACTAAGTTCCTTACTCTCAAACTCGTGGAGGCAAAAAAAACTTTCATTTCCTCTAACACGTTAAAATGAGAAGAGGCTTTGAATACCTAGAAATACAACTTAAAATTTAGGTAAGGTTAATAAAATTTAGTTAAGCAATATGTTTATAAAACAAAATTAAATGGTATGGTAAACTAGCCATTTTTCAAAAATTCACATTTGATAATCTTCATTGTACATAAATATTGAGTAATCAAAGCTGCCTCTCTTAAGATAGGCAAATAGCATCATTGCAATATAACAGTTATATTTCGATATAATGATATTAAACACAAAAGGTCTCATTGTTTTCATAAAATTTTCACTTTTTTGCATGCTAGTATTGGTGAACAAAGTATTAATCGCAAAGAATTTTAAGAAAAATAGTCTCTAACAACTGAGCTATTGAAGGCGCAAGAGGAAGCTACTGCTAATCGCTGAAGTATTTCATTTCTTCAAACTCGATATTCTTGTGCTTCGAAAAATTTATATATTTTTCATCTGTCTTTTTTCCCTCGAGCTCCTTTTCCTCTTTGTTCACACCACTGCAACTGCAAAACTCACAGAGCTCTATTGTCAACAGACCCTATAAATCTAGGCTAAATATTACATCTGGGCCAATAATTTCCAATCGCATCAATATTAAAAAGGGTTTGAATGATCAATTTTCAATTTTGTTACATAATGTCATAAAATGCCAAAATAATTTTTAATGGCAGAATTATTCCATCATTGTTTTGTACAATGGGATAGTTATTATTTGAAACTATTACCATTTAACACTGGCCAAGAATAATATATATATATATATATATATTTATTTATTTATTTATTTATATATATATATATTTACACGGTAGCATGTATCGTAAAAATAAATAGTTGCCAATGCGAATTTTACAACCTATCCGTATTATTAATAAAGATGGATCATTATTAAAAGTTAACTTAAGATTGACTTTCAAAATTATTTCAGAAAATTTCACATTTGAGGGAAACAAGGTTTTAAATGAGAATGTAAAAACCGTATGCGTTACTTCGATTACTTTCTGCGGTTCTTTGTAAAGGCATATTTTCTAATTCCTTTCATAACGTCCATAATTCCTCTTCCTTTCCTCCCTCTACATTCCTGGCAACAAATTCGTCCCTCCAACAAAAAACCTCAAACGACCCATTTCCATGAACTATATCGTACATTGACTTTTCTTGCCTTAGGATTCCTCCCAAAAAAACTCCCCTGACATGCTCGAAGCTCTTCCTTTTTCTTCTTCCCCATCCATTAAATCCCATCTCAGAAGCTACGCTTAGTAATGATATATATATTTATCGTAAAATCTACTCATGCTATTGATTTTCAATAACGCCTTTTTGGCCTTTCTATTTCAAGACTCTTAAATTATATGTTTTAATTTTGAACTACTATATGTATTTGCCGAGTAGATTTCAAGCGAACCCTGCAGGAGGGGTGGCGCTTGGCGTGGTGGTTGGTCGGCGCATGAGAAGATCCCACAGATAGCGTGGCTTCGGAGGCACGCACCTCGATCGAGTGCATAGCGGTCGCTGCTGCGGTTTCAACGCTCTGTCCGTTGATGCGCTCTTCTCTCCGGCGTTGCTGTGCGTGATGGGGTGGGGGAGGGGGGTTGGGTACGTGGCGAATGGACCCGTGGGACGTGTGAAGCCAATAGAACGGCAGAGCGATCGCAACCACTAAAGGGAGCTCGCAAAATTCGTGTGAAACACGCGCTTGTAATAATTGGCATGGAATGTAAGATCCTTATCACTAGACTAAAAATTTATACCCCAGGAAAAAAATCCAATTTTTTCTTAATTGTCAGGAGGAAAGCCAATCAACTCGTGGCATAGTCCTTATTAAAAACTCGTGGTGATTTTTTCGAATATTTATGGAAGTGGTGCGAGGGAAAATAATTACGCCGGCAAAAGAATCAAATAAGCAGCGGAAGAAATAGGAGGGAGAAATAAGTGGCAAAGACTCTCAGGAAAGACGCAAAGAAACATTATTGAAGGAGATATGGGGGCGTAGTGATACGTGGTTCTCCAACTTGGGGAACTAGGGGAAGGATGATGGTCTCAGATTTGGAGAGTTTTGAGATGTGGCTTTGAACAAGGTTTGGGGAAAGAAACTGAACAGAGAGAGAGAGAAAGGCGGAGGTGTCAGATATGGCTGGGGAAGAGAGGAAGTTTTGGGAGAAAATGTGAAGGGTCAGATAAAGTGGATGGAGAGAAGATAATGAGAAGTAGGATTTTGAAGGGAATCGCAGCGAAGGGAGAATGTGGAGTGAGCGTGAGAAGTCGGAGGGCAATCTGGAATTGGGCCGTGTGGCCAAATAAATACTGGAGTGCGAATGCTATTTGCAATGGAAACAGATTCGTTAAAAAATAGAAACGTAGAGATTATAAAAGCACATTTCATAGCGGGCTAAATGGCGTTCGAATTCAATGTAAATTCAATACTGTACTGAAAGTTACATAAATCATCAATTATTCATTTTCAGAGGAATTGAAAATGTTATTTGAACTGCAAAGTAGAGAATGTAGATATAAAGAGAGTAACTCTTGAAGACAAGCGTTTTTTTGAAATGTAGAGAAGAAATTTGATAATGTACGACGTTTTTAAATATTCATGAAGCATCTTATTTTGTAAGCCGCTAAAAGGGGCAATAGAGAACCACCATATTAATTAATCGTTGACTGAATCCTCGAAAATTATGTTTTTACTCTTCTGGTCTCATTTTGCCGGGCAAACATTATTCCCTATATCGATTAGTTCTACAGTAAATTTCCCTCAACTCTTCACTATCGTCTCACATACCAATGCAATGCGGTGCTAGGAATATTTTTTCTGTATGCAGGTTAAACTGGAATGATTTTCAATTTCCTGAAAGCTTTAAGTCGTGAAAGTAATCTTCATGCTTCCCGAGGCCGCTCAGCTCAGACTTCCCTGTAATTATGTTACGCTTTCTAATCTTTCGTGACGATTTTTCACGAATCGAGCAGCTCTTCTTTTGTATCCTATTTAATTCGGTAATTAAGAATTTCTTCGATTATTCAAGCTTAGATTCAATCAACACGAGATAAAAAAAGCGAGGAAAGGCATACTATTCAATAAAAACTCAAAAAATAGTAACGATTTATCAATCTCTGGTCATACCAAAGCTGCCCCGTGGCTGCGGAATCTGGAGAATCAGAATCTTCCATAGGGTAACTAACCACAACCGCAAGGACGTAGCTTTCTCTCAGTATCTTGCGGCTATAATTTGATAAGCACTTACCGATATTATTGCCCCCCTCGCAGAGCGTATGGAATTCTGGAATGTGAAGCAAAATCAATCCAAATAAGAAAATGCAAAGCCAAGTTCCTAGAAATGGGACTGGATCCCAATGAACACGCTAAGAAATGTAGCCAAATAGAAAAGCCATCGATCTAATAGAGATTTAAGTAATAATGATCCGTATTCTTCACTGTATTTACAGTAAATTAAGTTAGCCACTACCCTGCTCTCACGAGGAGAACTGGTGAGGCAATTTATTATTGTTACTAACCCTTTTGAGTCTGAATGTGTAAAGATGTTGACTTTTCCTACAATTTCTCTGATGGAATTTTCCAGCTTTAAATGTGAGCAGCATTCCATGATGCATGGGACTAATATTTTTTAGATCGATATAAAGAGCGTCGTAGTCTGATTGGTTACTTTTGTCACCGTAGACGTCTGTATTATAGGCATATAGTCTGACTTTATTGGCTACTTTACAATGAAGGTCACCGATTTACTCTAATTGAGAACAATAAGGCTACCGATTGTATGCCTCCATTATGGCCTGCATTCACAAAATCGGAACTACGTGGAATACCTTCAATTATTACCGTTTTATTTCTAATAGAATGAAAATTTCGGACTAAACTCATTACATTATCTATGATTTCATATGATTGCAGTTAGTAAATCAGCTAATTAATTGATGAAACTCATTGATTCTCAAGAGATTCATATTACTGAGAAATTAAAAATTATTATCAGAATACTCGAATGATATATTTTTTGAGATAAAAAAATGCCTGAAATGCTTCCTTATTTTCCGAGGCTTTGTTTATTTTTTATTAATTTCTTCGTTAGTCTTCTCATAAGCATTCCTCACTAGGAATGTCGGCAAAGGGGTGGGAAGGCCTTGGCATTCGCGCGTCACTCTCTCTCTGAGGGAGGCAAAACTTCAGGGAATGCGGCATCATGCGTGAGATGTCGATACAGCCAGCGTCCAACCTTTGTTCAAATGTTGGCTCATTTGCTGAAAGAGTGTCTTTGCTCCCAAAGAGCATTTACAGAGGGTGAAATCAATCGGGAAAATTTTGAGAGCATAAATGGGAAACATTTGAAAAAATATAGAAAGAACATATACATGCGTAATCTTTTAAACCCATAACTTTTCCCAATGTGAGAATTCACAGTAAAATGAGCGTTAAACAATATAAGCTCATGCCAAACATGATATCTCATCTAAATAGCGCGTGATTAGAGGATTCCACGCAGAACTTATGAAGCAAAATTGTTAGGGACTCGATTCTAGAACCGCTAAGTTAGGCTCGCTTCTAGCAGACATCTACGCATAAAAAAACCCACAGTAATAATTCGCTATCACACTGTGTTTTTATTGTATATTAAAACCAACATACATTGATTAAATCATACATTTTTATTAGTTTGCCATGCGTAGAAAATGGGTGTGGCACGTTAAACGTTGAGATGAAGACGTCTTCCTTAAATATTGACTTTAATGCCGCGATTCATTAACTGTTTGTTCGGAAATATTGGAATGGAACAGTTTTAAATGTTAACTAAACGTCAAGAGTGTATTCTTATTTGTACTCATTTTCACCAAAAACCGATATGGCAATCGGGAATTATTATTATTTTAAGATATATACCGGTTATGATAGGTTTTGGATTGACACCAATACTCATTATTAAGGTACCTCATGTACGAGTGTGTACTGTGTTATTTTGCGTGAAAGCCGAAAGAAGCGGTGATCATTCAAAATTCTTTCAAATTCATCCTAAATTATAACTGCCATAGCATGATACGTTTTAAAGAAAACGTCGCACAAAGTCCAAGCAGCCAATATTGAATGATCTGCAGTTGGGGATCACACCATGTTGGAGAAAATATTTTTGCAATAACTAAGAATAAATTAATAAAGAAGTGACTGGAATCAGTCGGAACTTAAAAAATGCGAGATAAGCGGAACGGCCTAGTGGCTAATTTTACTGGCTTTTCCGGACGTGAAACTAAATCGTGTCGTTTCTCGGACGCTGGTGGATTATTCACCGGGATTCCGACTTCCACTCGAGCTCTGTTTGGAGAGTGTTCCGAGTGTTCTACTCCATCAGTTCGATGGCACGTCAAACTCTGGAGCCAGAGGCGTCTCTCATCCCTCCCATCCTTCTCCCCCCTTCCTCTGAATCCCGCTCCTTCCCTCTAGGATTACGCACTCATCCCTAAAATAGAAACAAGGAATATACAAAGAGTTGCCCGCCCGCGAAGACACTGGGAAGAAAGGTGATGCGCGTGAGAGATTTCTCGGAAATTTGGGAAAAAGAATAAAGAAAATAGTAGGGATAACATTTAAAAATGACTTCATTAAAAACAGTCGTTTCAAACATGTGTTCAGGCATTCGTCCGATGGATGAGAGAATCACTAACTGTAGCCTCGAAGTAGGAATTGCACGGGTGAAGTGATTGTGAAACAGTCGGAAATAATTTATCGTTTGTGGATCATTCAACGACAGTAAAGAAACCTAATGTTAAATATGCCAAGAATTCGGATAAAGTGTAGAAATATAATACAGGAGACCACTTCTGTTAACCAAACCAGAATTTGGCCTTGCACTGAAGGACTCACGCCAGAAGTAAAACCCCGAAAGCGAGCAGAGCGATCACATAAAGCGCAAAGTACTGCAACCAAAATTAGAAACTTAAGCAATGAGATATTAGTGATTACGGCGAAATAATGATGCTGAAAAAAAGACCAAATACACATCCAAGGAATCAAGCTGAAAACTCTTGGTAAAAATATGGGCAATAATCATGGGCCTGAGAGTTTTTTATCAAATAAGATCCGTATTGCTGTCAAATCCATAGAAAAGGTACGTCTGCGATTCTGGAACAAAATATGCCACCTCGTTTATTGGTAAGGACAAATGAAAAACCATTCTATGTTGGAATTATAATAGTTAACGATGATTTCGAGTTCCTTAAAATCGAAGGTATTTCTTCGAAGTATTTTGCTTCAGTAGAAATTAAAACTGAGCATATATTTAATCGCGATATCAAAGTATGTGTGCTTGTGATATCAAAGTATACATGCATGTGGAAACAAACGCATGAAATTAGAAAGTCCTTTGCAAAAACGTTCATTTGGACTAAATTATTATATGGATACGAAACTTGGCCTTTTCGAATGATTGGTTGCAAGTACTGGAAATGTGGATTTGGGGAAGAATAACAAAAAAAAGACGGACGGTCAAGAAAAGCAACACAGAAGTATCATGAGAAATCAAAGACGAAAGGAATCTAATAAAAGAGATGGTGGACAGGAAAATTAAATTTGTAGGGCATGTTCTCAGACATGACAACTTCCTGGAAAATATAATGGAGGGGAAAATAATTGGAAAAAAAGAAAAGGAAGCCCAAGAAAGCAATGTAAAGGTGATATAAAAAGTACTACGAAAGTAACAACCAACAATAAACTGAAAAGAACAGCAATGGAGAGAGACCAATGGCTGCAACGACAAGGCTCCGCCTTTAGAAGATGTCGTAAAAGTTTTTTATTTTAGTACCCTACAAGCCACCGCTAGGATGCGGCACGGGATGCATACACACAGACTAATTTTTAATATGGCCCTACCGTGGTCAGACAATATTATTATGATCAGTTATCGTTCGTAATAGCCCTTACGATGATGATGATCAAAGTATATCCCATTTTCAATGACCAGCTGGAAATTATCACGTAACTATATATGTAGCATAATAAGAACTAGCATATAGCTTGGATTGGTCTCTATCAAGTGTAAAACACAAGAATCAGATTGAAATCTCTTCAAAATGACAGTGCCGTTAGTTCCTGATTGACGTACGTAAGAATTAAGACAGTTCTTCATGCAATCAAATATATATATATATATATATATATATATATACACGAGGGTCATCCGGAAAGTAGTACCCGTTCGTGAAATAAAGACACAAAAGTAAATATTAACAAACATAAAAAATTTTATTTGAAAGAGGATACTTTAAACTACTTCTCAACATAATCTCCAAGCAAATTAAGGCATTTGTCATAACGTGTGACAAGTTTCTGTATTCCTGCTGCATAGTCCTTCGCCGCCAGCTCATTGAGATACGCGAGGGACCCATCTTGCACAAATTTTTGCATAATGCAGATGGTGTTTAACAATTTCATGAACAATTGTTCGAGAAACATTGGGAAAATGCTCACAGATGTCATCAATTGTGACGCGCCGATCGTTCCTCACGAATTCGTCAACTGAGCTCACCAGTTGGTCTGTAATGACAGACGGTCTCTCCGAACGCTCATCGTCGTGTGTGTTCCCCCTCCCCATGTTGAAGTTGCGACACCACCGCCGAACAGACGACTCGTCCATTACATTGTCTCCATACACCTCCTTTAATTGGCGATGAATATCACATGGGCGAACGTTTCTTGCATTGAGGAATTTAATCACTGCCCTCACTTCACAACTGGCGGCGTTCTCAATTTTTTTAAACATTGTAAACAATCACAGAAACAACACAGGCAATGCTAGCGTCACGCAACTTGGCTCAGAGAAGGCAGACAAGCCACTGAAGCTATCTGACCTCGTCCAGCGGCTACTCGCGTCGTCAGCACTTCATGCGGCACGAACGGGTACTACTTTCCGGATGACCCTCGTGTATATATATATATATATATATATATATATATATATATATATATATATATATATATATATATATATATATATATATATATATATATAATATGTACCGGGGTCCTCGTGGACTGCGGCGCTTCGCGCCCGACTACTAATACCTGTGACATTGTATGCACGGCATTTCGTCACAAAATCTTCTTCCTTTAAAGCCCAAAAAATTTCAGAGTTTGAGATGATGCCTCGATAGCTTAACTGGCTAAATCACTCTGCCAGATATCAAGGGATCCAGGTTCGAATCCCGGTCAAGGAAAATGATTTTTACATTCTCAAATCATTGCATTGAAATGCATATTAGCGGATGACTCCATTAAAAGTTGCTGTTACGTCATATCCCGCAGTTTCTTGGAATACCGGGATATCCAGAGACTATCTCCTACCCAATGGAAAATCTAATATTGATCTGATGCTGGTCAGATCGGAAAATTATTATTGATCGGCAAATCGGATTCCCTTCCCTCATTCGGAAATTCTAATATTGATCTGATGCTGGTCAGATCGGCCCTTATTCGGACGATTGGGAAGTGGGAGAAACGTTGACGGAGTTTGTGAAAAATTTCCCAGCAGTGGCCACCGATTGATCACTGATAAATATTATTTCAGAACTCGCGGGAAAAATGCCAGTCAATTGTTTGAGAACCCTCCTTTCACAACAGAGATCAATGCGATCACAGACACCCTCAGGGAATCCGTACGCTGAAACATTCTGGTAGCCTTTCCAAATACAAACAGAATTTCCGAGGGGAATGAAAAACTAATCACTCTGCAGCAGGTACGCATAAAATGGCAGAAATATCGTACCATTTAGCGGATTTTCAGAGCATGAGATATTCAACCAAATACGAGTGCCGTAAGTGTCATTTAGTTTCCAGCATTACTCTGTGGAAGCGATCCAGGGCTCCAAAAGTACACTTTGTGGTCCTACATTGAAGATTTTATGCGAAAATAAAAAAGTGTATTCTTGGAGTCAAGATAAATACCGCAAAAAAAGACAGGCTATACCTTTAAATAGAAAAGAGTAAGGACAAATCCAGGGAATATTTCATGCGAGAAAAATCTGGAAGAAAACTCCGAGGGCTTCGTATAAAAAAAGTTTATGTTCCCCAATTACAAAATGCCATATTTAATGTGTTTGAAAGATTCTGTCGTTGGAGCAACTCTACTGATTAGTTAGTTATTTTAGTACCCTGAAAGCTGCCGCCAGGGTGACTGCCAGGGAGTGAACACACACCAGACTAATTTTGACCCGAATATGACCCTACCGTTCGTGAAAAAATGACATCTTAGAACTAAACTGTCTGTAAACTATCTGTCCTACACTTGATATCTCTAATTTTACTGACATGATCTCTCCTACCGTAGTACGATGGAAGTAATAACACATTTTCAAAATCCCTGCTAAAAAGATGTCCTTCCAATTTATTCAAGAGATTTAATCTGTAATTTACCCTTCACTCCGTGATGGAACAAAACTAATAGGACATGCTGATTGCTTTGTTACCCAATTGAAACCCTGACCTGGTAAATAAGCACCTGGAGGAAAGACTCCCCTCGGAAGAAGACAGGGAACCTGATGTTGGGGTTACCGAAAAACAGCTGAAATGCTATTGATGAATATTAAGGCAAAAGAAACCAGGCAAGGGATAAAGATGGCGGATCTACACTTGCTAATGTTTCGGCAATACTTTCGAGATTTCCTGAAGACTGCTTGCATTCAAAACAGCTTGAAACTAGGACCCTTTTGCACTGTTGCGAAACCTTTAGAGATAGGCAACATCGCAGAAGCTCAAGGGAGGGCTTTGGAAGAAAAGCTATGAAATAAAAAACTGAATAGGTGGTAGACGGTGTAGGAGATCTGTCCCACCGGTACTGCTCCCGAGATAGATGTTACACCGGCCTTTAAGTGCCAAAGCAGAGTATAAATAAGGATCTCAGACTTTAAATATATAATCACATTGTTTTTAAACTTCGAAGCGGAATTCAATTCGGTCTAGTGGCCATGGCGCTTGGAAATTAAGTAACATGCTAGTAAACGTTATGCGATTGTTTAAGAGTTACATTAGTGGAATATTCACTCGGCTCAAGAGTAAGAACAAAGCCAATGCGCAAGAAAATTAGTTTACCCCAGGATTTAATCCATATTCCCTTGATATGAAAGTCATAGTGAAGCGACTACCAGAAATTCCGCTACACGGTGTTCGCAGTCGATGTGATGACGGTAGCATGTGCTTAAAAATCCTAACAAGTGGAAGTATAAATGCGGAGATGAAGTGTCTGCATAAAAGGACTAATTATGTACATGGGGGGACCCTCAAGAAAGGTTCATCAAAATTTACGAGAAGAATTTTATAAATCTCAAGAATTCGAATACTGACAGAAGAAATTGATGACGGTAGTCATAGTGAAGCGACTACCAGAAATTCCGCTACACGGTGTTCGCAGTCGATGTGATGACGGTAGCATGTGCTTAAAAATCCTAACAAGTGGAAGTATAAATGCGGAGATGAAGTGTCTGCATAAAAGGACTAATTATGTACATGGGGGGACCCTCAAGAAAGGTTCATCAAAATTTACGAGAAGAATTTTATAAATCTCAAGAATTCGAATACTGACAGAAGAAATTGATGGAATAATACCATTTATCCCTAATATCAAACCAATCGATGAACAGAAAAGCTACATTCTACTACCTAAAGAGTTACTCCAAATCTAATTACTCTATCAAAACGGAGATTCTAATTACAAAATATTGCTTAGTCGTCATATCAGTGCCGGCATATGGATTTAATGAATGTGATGATGGCATGTAGTAACATCATAAAGACCAGAATACTCTCGATAAAACTTTCAAAGAATAGCGAAAAAGCGAAAATAAATTTCCTCCTCGCCAATATCGAGCAAAAATCTACGATACTCGGACAGATTGCATATGAACCCGGCCCATATTATGTGGCATTTTAGAAATAAATGCAAAACATTATTGCAAAAAGATAGAAAATTTCGTTTTGGTAAATTTGCGGCAAATGTAAATAGGAGAGCCCCAGATTATATGGAAAGGAATAGAAAAGTGGACGCGAAAGCATCTTGAGCTTGGGCAAAAGATGTGGAATGCAGAATAAAAAGAAATAGATGAGCAAAATGTTGGTTTCAAGCCTCAAAAGAAGATTGGCATACAGCTGGATAGGAAAGCAAATCCAATATTATCTGAAACTACCCATTGAAATTTCTTGAGGTACGGTAAAAAAAAATGGCGAGGTCAACAAAAAATAGTACGATTGCAACGATGGAAGCGACGATATTGGACGTAAAATAATTAAACGTAGTAAATGCTATGAGAAAAAACTCCAAACAAGCTTGAGGGATCTCTTTGGTAACGTTCTAAGAGTAACCACTAGTCCAGGAATTGTGATTAGGTGAACGAATAAATATTAACGATACATTAAAGAACTTCATTAGGGGAACCGAGCGAAGGCTTCATTCCTGCTTCCTGGAATTTCCGTATCGTAGATGGATGGATTCTTTGAAGACATTTTCACCGACGACAAAAACGAAGGCCTCTTACGGTCGACTTCATGAAGCTAAAATCGAAATGAAATTCCCGAAATCCAAATGAAACCCTTCACAAACTAAACTACACGAAAGCATTCAGAACAATCTCATAAAGTAAATTAAGTGAACCTGGCTGCAGTATGAAGAAGCAGAAAGTGAGGAAAGAGGAAAACCAAGAAGCCGTCATAAGAATGGTAAGGAATGGGATAAGAAAATTAGTCTGTATAACAAGATCAGGTGGGAAGAAAAAGAAGAAATATAAGGGGAGCAAGTTGGTATTAAAAATCTTGTAGCATTAATAAAATGTAATCTAATGGTAATGTACGCATAACATAAAGATATTCAGGAGGAAACTCGTCGAATTTAAATACCATAGTCGAGAACACCGAAAAATCAGTGATTTGGCCCTGTTCCTCTCATTCGTTAGAGAGAAGTTACTTGTATTTAAAATATTAACCAACAATCTTCTGCGACAGTTCGATAAATTGACGTTTGCGTTTTAAAGTGTTTCCCACGCTAAAATTGAAAAGATTGATACGTGACATTTCAGATATCGAGGTAGAGATTTTTGAATGATGATGATCACAATTAAAGATCACCATTTTTTTCTTCTTCGTAGGCAAAATCGGTTTCATGGAAAATTCACACACATAATTACAACATGAAATACGAGCGTATAATAATTCAAGCTCTGGGAAATACGTTGGAAAATCTGAACGCGTACTTTCTCTAAGTAGACATCATCGCCGAGGCACGCTGTAGTAGGACCAGCGCCCTGAAATTTCCGAAAACAATCGACTGGTGAAATCGTGAAAAAACGAATGAGTGAGAAAGAGAGAGAGAACGCGCACGAGGTTTTGAAACGACGAGACCTTGCGAATGTAGAATTTCGGACGCGGCCTCCAGAGGGCAGGGCGAGCGTCGTCATATTTCTCCACCTCTCTTTCCGTCATTGTTATTTTCGTTACATTGTCTCCTTTGTGTTTTTTTTGTTGCTCTCTCCGAGAGAGAGGAAGAGAGAGGGTTGTAGCCACAGCAGCAGAAACAGTACCACGCGAGCGGAAGCATGTGAGTAGTCGAGTTGAGCTGTTTGTTGCTCGGCTTTTACGGGGAAAGAGAGATAGATAGAGAGAGAGAGAGAGGGCACATGACAAGCAGATGGAGGGATACAAATATACATAATGTACGTGCATGTGTGTACACGCGCATTTGTTCATTTCGAGTGCTTTCGAGTGTGCATCCCATCTACCCATCTATCACACATCGTTCTCCCTTCCCATTCTAAACCTATCCCACCCCAGCCCCCAACCCAGTACACCCTCCACACCCACGCTGCCACCCCATTTCATATTACTCCACCCTACCTACCTTGGCCCACTTTACGTCAATTAGTACGCAAAACCTTTTCCTTCGTTCGAAAAATCTGAATTCGGGTCTCCAAAAAAATTCACGTCATGGAGGAGGTGAACAAAATTGTGTGTGGAAAGACTTGCGGGATGGGTTTGGCCAGGAGCGGAGAAAGACTCGATCGAAATGAGGGAAGGGGGGATGGGTTTAGGGGGTGGGTGGTGGAGAGGGAGTGGGGGGAGAGCTGGCGAGAATCGACCGCTTTTATGAGGAACTCCCCCTCTCCCCCACTCCCTTTGCCCTTTCCTAT
The DNA here is from genome assembly GCF_022747635.1 of Hetaerina americana. Classification (NCBI taxonomy): domain Eukaryota; kingdom Metazoa; phylum Arthropoda; class Insecta; order Odonata; family Calopterygidae; genus Hetaerina; species Hetaerina americana. Next base: position 105,501,532 of record NW_027286069.1, on the reverse strand, counting down.
CTTCTTTTCACCCATCCCCCTCCCGTTGTCCTTTTACCCTTCCTCCTCCATCCCCCTTGTCCTCCCTCCCTCCCTCCACCCCCTTTCCTTCTCCCTTGTGGGACTGCGTTCGGTCTTCCTCGCGCGCACGCGTGATCTCCACGGGCGACTACACCTCGCTTACAAGAATAAGGAGCTGCGTGGTGCGGGAGGGGGGGAGGGAAAGCACACGCGGACGCGGACGCGCAAGTATATGCATTCAGAAAAACTCGCACACACACACATGTATATGCAAACACACATATATATATATATATGCTGTTATCAACCCAGTGATTATTTTTGTTTCTCGTAGATGTGAAAAAACCTCTTCTAAAACTGAACTAGAGAGTGCTTGAAATGTACACTTATAGGACATTTAAGGGGTCATTTTCCGTTATATACACTAATTATAGGTTTCCATAACCTTGTGATATCCAGAATATCTCACCGTTTTTTTTGCACAGTGTGACTCAAGGGAAGTTCTATAACCAATACCTCTCGCTGGTATTTCAGGCTGCTTTGCTTTCGAAATTTATGAAATAAATTTTAAAAGTACTAATAGGTAACGAAAACAATGCAAAAGCCATCAGCAAATGCATAAAATATTTTACGTCTCCTCTCTGTCATATTGTTGACATTTCCAAAGTATTGACATTTTCCACCCTGTAATTCAAGACCTTCCAGCTGACCATCACAAATATTCTAGGTCATCACATGAATCAATGAAACCAAAGTGTTACTCTGCCCTACCCTTTTTGAACGTTTTAATAAAATGATTTTCGATATTTACCATTTTATTTGAAAGAAATATAAAAAATCCCTCGCGGTCTGATAGGCACATTCATTTTTTTTTCTTGCGGCAATAATATGCAAAAAATGTCTATCCATTTTTTTTAAAACTCCTACTTTCAATACATCTTTATGAGGTCTAATCTAACAAATAAATTAAACGGAAAATATTATTTTAACCTTGTCTAATTTATAACACATCTCAAAGCCATCTCATTATTTGGGAAAACATTACAAATCATTTAAAATGTGTTCACTTTGTCTATTTCCTCTCTTTCCAGTATCTGACTGCAGAGCTCTTCCCATAACTGTCTCCATATTTTTCATACGTTCTTTCTAGCTTACATTTTTATCCTTTATACTCTCCCTCCCACCACTTCTTTCAATTCTCTCTCAAACCTACTCTGATGGACATTTGAAATCAAAGCGTATTTTATTTAATACATCACCTTGCTAGAGGCCTGAGATATTGCCAATTAAGAAAATAACAGCCAAATTTTCGCGTGAAATTCTACGAAGTGATTTGAGGGGCAATAAATCCTACGTCAGAGATGAACTCACGCATGCAGCAAACAAGCAACCCGAGCGTTTCAAAACCCAGACTCTCTACGAGTGTTTACAGCATTATAAATTCTGCAGAAGTGACAAACGGAATCACCGCATTAACTTTCATTGGTGCCTTGCAGTGGTAATCGAGGCACCTTGTTACCCAACCAACATTAATTTCGCCACTCAGCTTTGATTGCGGCGCGGAAGGCATAGTGAAAACACCGCATTTGTCTCTGTAGAAGATGGGAGGATTGGATTGAAATACATGACAAGATGGCATTGCTACCGGTGGAACGAGAGGACCAGCATTGGAAAGGGAACAATGGTTGAGACAAACAGCAGTTAACCTATCTTCCGATTGTAGGTCTACTGACGTTGTGAAATAAGCGCTCCACGGGTTCTCGTTTGGTGCTCATCGCTGGTGCCAGTACCACGCAACCACGCGTACCCCTGCCGCCCCTTGGCGTAGTCAGCGATGCACACGGGTGGATATCAGAGAGCACTCTGTCGGCGAGTGAATTTCGCATTCAAGAATTGCCTTCCTTATATAACGGCACACACAAAAACGAAGGTAGTCTTGCCGCAATATTAAAATGTAAAGAGCGACCTTTGGAAAAAGGTAATTTCCCATCACAATCGCCATCAGTTAGATATCATATTTGAAGCCTGTATGTCTCACGCCCTCACCTCGACTAGTTTCCTCCCTTCGCCCACCACTCACAACAGACTTCTTCATAGTATTCATAATCATCAACCTATTGGAACTTACCATTTTGGGTCATTTTGGGAGAGTGAATTGCTAAAGAAAACAATCCGCTCGAGCGAAACATCTACATCTACATCTACATAATACCCCGCAAGCCGCCGCAAGGGCGTGTGGCGGGGGGTGTTAGGTCACCAACCGTAAAAACGAAAAATACCACATGCAAAAAACAACACGGAAAATTACACCCCAGCAGCGCACACACTCATGCAAAACTCCCTCCATCCAATACTCATGCAAACACATACACCGCAAAACAACAAAAAACTGCACCCCAGGATACAGCACGAAAGCCATCCTAAAACACGCAAGCCAGGACACAACAAGCAAGAAATTGAAACATCACTACCACATGAAAATGCACCACAAAACACTCAACCCCCCAAAGAGACAGTAAAAGGAAGGGAATTCGACCCAACGTTGCAGGTAGCAGGAATTTCCCCCCGCCGGGAGGGAAGAGGGACTGAAAGGGTAACTTAAAAACAGATGAACAGAAAACGAATTATGTCATGCGGAAAGAATGGGTTATTATAACAAAACACATAAGGTTAGTGGAGGAGCATGCATTTAAGTAGAACTAATTATTTTTTAGACACTGAGGGTGGCAAGTGGAATTTTTACTATCTATAATCCTACAGTTGCTATCCCGTATTGTCCGTGGGAAGAAGGAGTCCTTGAGTCGGCTAGTCCTGGCATCTATTTCCCGAATTTTATCGAAAGGTGTCAGGATGCCCGTATCCCTTAGGAATGGTGTTCTTTCACAAAAGTACGATCACTTTTAGAAACACAAACTGGACTTGCATTCGACGCGTGGAAGTGTTAACTATACGAGTAGATAATGTTCCTCGGGTATCCTAGTTTTGTGAAAATTGATACAGAAAAATTAGAACATAAGATAAACTGGAATGTGAAATTTTAAGAGTCATGATGGCCATAGCCCGTTAGACTATCGAAAGGCAAATTAATACCGTTGGAAAGGGAAATGGAACCGCAGTTTCTGCATTTTCAATGAACTTTATTAGATTCTGGAAACAAATATGGGCAGATTAGGGTACCCGTATATAAAAAACGTTTGATATAAAGCCACGCTTTTTGATTCGATCACTCCTAATTCCCTGTAACGAGTCACAACCACGCAAAAACTCAAGGTATGTACCAACTGTGATGTCCGAGGAAAGTTTTGCTTGTCACCTGCCACCCCTAATGCGAGCGCCGCATAATTCTCCTCCACAATGGCTTCGATTAAGGCGGGATTGCTGACGTCCCATGTCATTCGCCCTCACGGAGGATCCCCGGGTGCACGGAAGGAAGGGTTTAGAACCCTCGGACGGTCGGATAATGTTACTCGTGGTCGCTTATTCCGTTTAGCATTCGCTGCTGCATTTGCTTATTTCGCAGCTGACCTCTTTACCTGGCAATGGACCTAACTCCCAATTCCACCGCTTTTAGGTCAGTTCCGTCAGACCTGGTTTGAATAGAGATAGTATTAGGCCTTTTAACGGATAAAACGAAATGACTTCCACATGTTTATTGATGATGCTCAGTCCTACTGGTTTTCTTTCTATTGGAGAATTTCGAATTCAATATCCGAGATATTGAACGATCATTATTCATTATTACTATGCTCTATAAAGAATTCCTTGGAATTTCATCTGCATAAACTCTTATTGAGTTATTGTCTACGCACTTATCATTAATATTAGCCCAATATTATGTCATATCGCATTTTTCGTATCTGATACTAGCCTTCAAGTCTATAGTTTAACAATCCTTCTCTCTTCTTTCCTTTTCTCCGCTAACCTCACATTCTCCCTTCTATCGCGGTCTTCAGCATCTTACAATATTCTACCTCAAATGTTTATGTTTTCTTAAATTTGTGGTTTTTGATTTTCAGGAAGACGTTTTAAAACTGTAGAGTCAAGCTTGTCCTTTAAAATGGCTCGTATATGTCATCAGAGTGGAGCACTAGGGAATTCGAAGATGGTGAGAGACTCAGTGACGCCTTCAAAAATTGTTAGAAGTATTTAAAAGAAGATCTGAATTGTTCACAATTTGTGAATAAATTCATCTTGGAGACGAAGTTATTGGTTAATATCCAAAGTTACTGATAAAAGTCCTTCCTGATTGAATTTTACGCTTCTGAGGCATATTTATATAAAATAATGTTAATACAAACAGTGTCAACTTTATGCGCCCTTCGGTATGAATGACTGACAAAAAATCCGATTTCATTTTCACAACTCCTTCAGGCACACATGGATTAATATAAGTATAGTAAATGAAAAGGTTGGTAGATGGAAAAGAGCCAATGGTGGCGCCTTACTTTAATAAACTGCCCATATTATAGCTTAATTATAATCAAACCTATCTCCATGTTCAAAAGATGGAGGTAGGTTCAAATGTAAACCCACAGAAATGCAATATGATATGATTTGGTTGCGCATTTGAAGTGCCAGCAGTGCCCAAAGTTTTTCGTTCTCTGAGTAGCCGTTATGTGGAGTGCATTTAATAATACCCAAGATTTAATTTTCGGGTGCAGAATGATAGTATTTGTAAATCTGTTTTAAAGTAATTATCCAGATAGCTTGATGATTAGATGTTAGTATCCGAAAAATAGCCAACTTTCGTATAATATATAAAAAGTGCTCTCTCTGAACACATTAGTATTGCCAACTTTCAATCTCAGTTGGGGAGAATCATTGAAGTAACGCTAGTTTTTAGTTAGTCTTTTTCCTATGGCCTGAAAAACAAAGAGGAGAGGGTGAAAAAGTAGTCGTGCTAAATTAAAGAAATGACTTGAGTCATCATGGCAGCGTTATCACAGACATTAGGAATCGTGCACAAAAACATGCATTCAAAAAGTACTTTCACACAGCTTTCAGAAGCATTAATTAACGAGGAGCAATCGAATTAGAAAAAAAATCAGAGACAATGGGAATATGGGGAGACCGAGTAGAGAGTCAATTAGTTCTACCAAAGGTGAGTTTAAAAGTGATCCTATGGAAGACATGTATGTACGTACTAGAATGAGAAAGAAACTAATTGGACATTTTCTGCGACATGATTATTTTCTAAAGTAGGGAAAGGCTCCTGAGGAGCTAGTAAATAAAATGATTAGACGTATCAGTGTGTAGAAATGATGGAAAAATCCATTGAACAGTAATTTAATAAATACTGAGCCAGAGAGAACTAATGAGAGAGTACAAGGATGGATAACGAGAAGTAATGTAAAGGGTGGGCACAGGAGACTGTGAAGGGTTATAGAGATTACCAGGGAATGAGACGGCTTGGGTGAGTTTTATTAGCCAATCCTCCGTCTGAAAGCCGCTGGTACTAATGATCCCCGATGAACGGTATATCTTCTAACGAAATGATGAGTTTTTGGTCAATTAGGACTGTTATCGAAGTCATGCCGAATCAAAACACATTGATCATAGCCAAAGAACTGCGTTTGTGTTCCATGAATTTCATGAAAAAGGTGCTTCCCAGCCAATGACTGAGAACACTCACTTCCGCTTTTATATAATTATACTTGAAAAAGAACTCCACCCACTACATTAACAAAAAACAGGAACATAAAAGAGTTCACTCGGCGGCAACTGGGTGGAGTTTCGGCAATGGTCATGAGTGTGTGTGTGTGAATGCTTAAATGTCCACATTCCGGGTGCATGCGCGTGGAGTCTCGTATTGGGGGGGTGCGTGTGTGTGTTATAGGGGCGGTTTGTGGAGGGTGAAGGAATAAGGGGCAGGTGCACGGCGTGTCCAGTCTGAGCGGCAAGCTCCGGAGGTCGATTCGCAGGGTGCTTTCCCTCGGCCAGGGTACACAGGCCTTGGACCTTATTTGCAGACCTTCCAACGGTGTTTTTCTAAGTTAAAACTTTTGAAAGTTTATGTTTTGTTTGTGCTCTTTTCATTTCCATTAGCAGAGAATTTATTCGAGAGAGAGGGAAATACTGCAAGGCTGATGGGGGAAAACCAATATTTAAGTATTAATTGGCATTTTAAATGGGTTGAAAGAAGGAAAGGTAAGGTAAATTTTATAGAATGGGGTCTAAATCTACACCAAATGAAGTCATGTTCCTATTCAGGGTTGTGTTTTCGATGGAAAGCGAAGAACAGGGAGGCAATTAGAAGGAGAAATGGCTTGACAAGGAAAGGTAATTCACGACTATGAATGGGGAGATTTCATTAAGATGAGCAGGTGTACAAGTGAAAACTTTACGTGGAGTGTACAATCCCATGAGGCTATGATTGGAGGCTTTTGAATTTCAAGATGGAGAAAAATGGCAAGTGGGCGTGTCGGGCGAAGAAGGCAATGGGAGAAGAAGCATGAGAATGCGAGGCTAGGAGATTAGGTTGGAGGGAAGATTGCGAAGAAGACAAAAGAGCGGAGATTGAGATGATAATGAGAGGAGATGCGGCGGGAAAGTGGTAGTGTGAGTGTGCGACGCTAGCGCGGAGTTGGGCAGTGTAGGGATTTTGAACCACGGGGAGGAGAAGACGTGCAGAGAACTTCATGCCACGAAGTTTTATCCGCCAAAAATAGTAATTTTGAGGAATTAAAATGGCAAATGCTGCAACATTAATGCATAAAAACAGAGATGTAAAAAATCATTTTTCAACCAAAGTATATCTTTTGAGATTTTCCTTTTAGGTATTTGAAGTTTTGAGCCAAAAAAAAAAATGCAAAGCGAAAGTTTCAAAGACTTTCTCCTAAGGGGGATCGAGATGGTGCGGGGGCTAACGTACTGGCTTCCCACCCTGAGGGCGCGGGTTCAAATCCCGGCGGTGTTGAATATTTTTCAGAGGTATCTCGATCCCTACTTGAGGTGCTTTGTGGAGGGCACTTTGAGGGAGTACGCCGTCCGTCGGATGGGACGTTAAACTGCGGACCCCTTGGCGCCTTTCGTAAAGAGTAGGCTAATGCCGACGCCGGGTTTCTCTCCACCCTTCATCCTTTCCTGTCCATCCCCTATGGCGCAAATGACCTTAGCTGTCGGTCGCCTCCCCTCAAAACTACTACTACTACTTTCTCCTAAATTAAAAGAGAGTTCATTTAATAGACCATCTAGCTTGATGCCGGCGATACATGAAATGAGACGTAGAGATAGATATAAATATTAATATATATGTTTAAGTGAGAACATATAGTTTGAATGAATTTTTTTCAGTCAATATTTGGTGGAATAGTTGTGAATTATTAGCTTAATACGTTTATGAAAAAAATAATTCATCATTATTTGACGTAAGAGCGTAGGCGTAGTTAAGAGATTCTAGAGTAATTCTTAGTGGAATAGAAAACAAGTTGCTTAAAAGAGAGAAGGACATTTTTAACTGAGGTAATATTTTGGAGGTAAAGTTATTTATATTATCCGGTCATTAAATAGAAGTTCACTACTTGGTATAGGTACTCAATCGTTTTCTGGAGCATTCTAAAATTCTACGGACAATCGCCTGACTCCCAAAAATAATGCTATTATTATTAGCAGTAAGTTGGTAAGTTATAGGAAATTATTATTATTTGTCTTTGAAGAGTGTCCCATTCCGAATTTGGGCAGTAAGGTTATAGCGATATATTGTGAAAAATGTGTTCAATAGCAAGTGGTACGGTTTTTAAAAAATATTTCAAATGAAAGACTGAAATGAAAGAAATGATCCGATGAGAACATTTTGATAGAGTAATGGCGGTTCTCAAACGGCCATTGCAGAAGTCATATGCCACCTTAAGCTCAGCGTGGGATCCAATTTTCGGCAGCACAACATACATGTCGCAGTTGCTAAAACTCGCTACCATTCAGGAAAACCGAAGAGTGGTGTATACAATGACGTAACAGATTAGATTAGCGTTCCGCAGATACGTGTTGCAACAATTGCATGCCTCACGATAATAATTGAATTCAGGCGATTCATCAAGTAGCAGGCAAGTTCAACGGAGATTTAATTAAAACAGGAGGAGGAAAAACAAAGGATGCGCTTGATGATCTGCATGATAAGGGATCTCTAAAGAAGCGTTTAATTTCGTGAGGGCTCGAAGGGAAGTGTTCGCTCAGAAACACGCATGGCAAAGAAATCGTAAAGGTGTGTAGCGTCTCTACCTTACGTTAAATTATAGAGCTGATCGGTCAAAGCTTGAGTTTACTTTCGAATCCTAAGAACCCCAGTCCAAAAAACTTTGCTTCGTTCTTGACTACTAATACCCTTAATGCCAATGCGAAGGCTTTTTGCGATTGAAATTACTTACAGAAAAAGTAAACATATGACTAAGCCCAGAATGCACGCCATATTTTGATCTAGTAGAGCAATTTGACCCGCGAAGAGAGTGATTTAGGCTGACGGAACTACTCAGTATTCATAACGACGGACCAAGTACATCTAAAGATTGATATTGCACATGTATATGCAGATATTAATAATTATCAGTCGGAAGAGTTGCAATTTAAAAAAAACGGAAAGATATGAATAAAAAAGATAGAATTGGTGTTTCAGCATTCCAGGACACTTTTAAGAATATAAAAGAGGCGGGATAGGGACTGAAGGACTTAATACGAACAAATTATGCTATCTGTCTTGCTTACCGCATTACACTTGGCGTGATGTTCCAACCTGAAAGGCACCATTAAATAAAGTGTATCCTCAGGTCCAAGAATATTACACAAAAGAAAACAAAGAGAAGACCAAAGCCCTTATGCAATTCAAAACAAACTGTTAATGAAGTGCTAGTAGAAAATGTCACAAAGTCAATGCATTTATTTTTTAACTGCTCTTACGCAGGAATATGACATTTGGACGGCACAATATCAGACAAAATAAAATAGATAACACGTAAAAGGACACTCTCATTTTAGATTGTTTAAGCTTTCGTAATTCTGACCTGAAGAAGGCCTCAGAAAAGACCGCACAGGGCTTCTCACAAAAAATAAGTAAAACCATTTTTCCAGGGGAAACGGACGACTGGAGTTTCAAAGGGACCATTTGTGGCGGGTAAAATGGTGAGAGGTCTTCGGAAAGCAGCAAAACCCGCATCAGTTGTCTGCGTGTGTGTATATATATATATATATATATATATATATATATATATATATATATATATAATATATATATGTACATATATAATATATATGTGGGTCGCGGTAGTCCAGGGGTAAAACATTGGACTGCCGATCGGAGGAGCCCGGGTTCGATCCCCGGGCAAGGCACTCTGGAAACCTGGAATTTTTCGGGTACCAGACCTTCCTGGGAAACCATAACTGGCACAGGGACATGAATTGGCCCCCTACCCTGATGTGTGAATTTCACACGCCGTTGGGCTTAGTACTGGGTGAACTCTACCATCACCAACTAAACCGACCTTCGGGTTGGTTACTGTGTTTATGGTTATATATATATATATATATATATATATATATATATATATATATATATATATATATGCGCATTACTTAAATAAAATAGTCCTAGCAAAGAGATCAGCCAATATTTCAAGTCGTGTAAAATGCATGGAGCACCTGTGAATGCAAATAGTCCGTCTAAGGGTGTAGCGAAATTTATAAAAGATTCTTTGAGCATGTAGTCGTTGAAGTGGGCTCTCTAAGGTCGAAATACTTGGAGAGAGTGTTGGATTTAACGGCGGGCCTTTCTGACATTTGATCGCAGAGACAAGTAAATGGATGAGTGCACGCAAACCTTTTCTTATTCTATGAGAAAATCATCTCTTTTTTACCGACGGTACTGGTTGTTTCTGCGTTGATATTTTAATATTAATGAAGTGACCGCGTGTTTATATTGGATCTTGTCCTTGTTCGTTTTTTAAACGGTGGCGTCAGACACCTGGTCGCTCAGGCAAAGCCTTCGCCCCCTGAGGGAAGATAATCAAAGCGTTGATGGGGAAGTGATTACCCAGAGGCGCGAACATAACGAGGAATCCATAGCACTCGTTATCGCGGAAATTTGAACGTTTTCCGCTTAAATAGCAGCCGAGAGAACTTTCATTCTGAAATCACAAAATGCTAAATCTGTCCTTTCAAGGCGTAGCTAAAGAAAGGTTTCATTACGGGAATAACTTGAACTCTGCTCTTTTGCGAGTTTCTGAAAGGCAAGGAAAAATACCGATGCCACTGTTCAACGGAATTCTTCATATGAGTTTCCCTACGGTCAAATTAACTATTGAATTAATATTTCAGAGTTGAATTATTTTCGAACGACCCTAATATCTTTTTTAGGATTTCGCTCAAATACTTAACCACTGACACTATAATATTTTGTAAAATCCAGGAATACAAGTAATATACAAGAGTAGTTATCGAAAGTACAGAAAAGAGAGTACAGTACAGGGTAAACAGTACAGTACCTGTATATTCTTAATTTGATCCGGATCGTAGGGCAAATTTGTAAGTCACAAAAGCTTAAACTGTGCACATATGACGTAATAAATACCCTTTTTAATGCTTAATAATTTGCTGGACATACGTGTCAATCCAATCTTAAAATTCGTGACTTCTCACGATGGTGATGATGAGAGTGACACTGCTTGCTAAACATGAGTCACCGTTAATGCTTCATGCCGCATCCCGCCTTGGTAATTGTGTAATCAATGACTGCGGTGATGTTAACCAATGGGAAAATTGTCTCCGAATCCAAAAAGCTCTTTCCCAGATGTTGTTGAAACCATTCAGGCCTAATTTTCAATGTTGCTTTCTTTCCAGTAATTTGCATTCACCCCCCCCCCCCATTTTCCAATACCGTATGTGTTAAGACCAATTGGTTTGCCCTAAATTATCCGAAGGAACATTGTCTCCTCGTGATTCAACATACATTAAGAATTAGGTCGCACCAATCCTGTTAATTCTTTTAGATTATTTCCTTCTTTTATGAATTTAATAAGCCGCGTGAGTGATGAGAAAATGCGTCTCCCCTTGCCCATCTGCAATTTCCACGGGCGAGGGGCTTTTCCGAAGCAAGGCGTCGGCGGCGCCCCCTCCCCTTCGCTCAGGGGCGTGGAGATGAGGGAAATGAAGGGATGCCGCAGTTCGCGGTCGGGTTGCCCCTCACGCTGAGGTCACCATGAAAACCATCTGGGTTCAACCAGGGGCCCTGGAGGCGTATTTACGGTGAATATCCTCCGCAAATGTGCTTCAAACCGGAGGCGTGTCTCCATCGCAATCTCGTCATGGGGCTTTGCTTGTTCTGGGGCATTTCGCGATTAGTGGTAGTCTAACTGTGGAAGGCTATAATTTTGATTGGTGTTCCGATGCACGCATATTTAAGAGGTTATTCCACTGGTTTTCCAGAGCTTAACCGGAATTCTCTATTGCTAATAAAGATAGGTTGGAAAATTGTACTTGGAGTACTGCGCTGCTGAATTGACAATTATTCAATGAATTAAAAATTATAGAATCACAAAATCGTTCGTCCTTGTTAGTTTCGTTTTGAACATGATCCCTTTTATTGACAAACTAAAATATGCAAATAAGCATTGCTAAGAAATATTTTTGCCAGATTTATACTATTTTTTGAGTTGCATAATTCTTTATTTATCATGTGCAATTGAGAATTTAGATACAGAAGAAATTTACAGACAATTTTCATCATGTGCAGTTGTAGTATTAATGGATAAAGGAACAGATTAAATACTCATTCTGGCCCCGCCTTGACACCAGGTACCACATATACAAAATATATAGATATACAATGTTGCAGTTTTTAAACTATATACTTCTTAAAAATGTTGTTAATCATAATAATGATGTGTGTTTATTGGGGTGAGATTAAGACTAGATAGTCCCTTCCTATTCCCTCGTCAACTAAATGTATAAATAAATCAACAATCATTACAAAAAAATGCTGTATTCATTTAATAAGCGATAATAGGAAAATACAAATGATTATATTTAAAAATAATAATATATAAAATGATTGCTACGTTTTGAATATGTGTGTAGTGTGTCCAAAAGATAAATACATTTTTTGGAAAATCACAAGGAGTACGAAGTGATTTCCTTAGCAAAAAAAAACAACTGAAGGAAAACGCTCAGGCGGGAAGGGCAGTGTAAAGAACGTACGAAATCTACAACAGTAATACGACTTATGTATGGAGATCTAATAGCAGTGAAAGGGTGACACATATCATGAGAACGCTGAAAAAATGTTTACATTATTCAATATAGATTAGAAAAATCATACAATACAAATGAAAAATATTTTCGTAATACTAAGGAGATGAAGTAACATAAAATAAGAAACGCAGTAACCGCTAACATAACTAATGCAAGAAATTGGATTTGTCCTTGAATCAAATACTTAGTAATTGAATGAAAAATTTTGAAATTCCTCATGCCAAATATTTCTGCTCCCTTTTATATATGTACTTTACTTTCCTCTCCAATGCATGAATTTCAAAAATCCTAGACATTGTCCAAATATCCGTTCCCAATGAATCCTACAATCATCAATTTGCATAATTAGCACCAAGTATCGCTGACAGGGAAAAACCTTCACCGATTCACAAAATCTTCTATCATATGACACTTGAGGTGATATTTCAGATTAGAGATACGCTTCAAATGCGAAGGAAGATAAAAAGAGATTAAATTTTTAAAAACTCCCCCGTGCCGCAGAAATTGAAAACCCAATAAATCATCTTGCTCGGAGTTCTCTCTCGAAAGATATTCATCTTTTGGATAAAAGGTTTTATGATGGCGATAGCACCAGACTTCAAATCTTTGGAAAAGTTACTTTAAATATTGAAAATAGTGTAGAATTGGGAATTAATAAGTTTAATTTAACGCCATTAAAGCAGTAGGGATGCATTGAAATAGCCAATAGGTAAGTTTAACACTACATTTTACTTTTTTAATTTCAGGTGAATGCTCTTTAGAGGTGAATTTCCGGGTAATAGAATTTTTTTTATTTAAAAGAAAGATGTGTAAGGCTCACTTCGATTAAGAAGAGGTTCGTATGAAAAGAATAGGAAACAATTTTTCTTGACGTAACTGTACGTCGCAGCTCCCTCGCACAGCAGAGGCTTGGTGGTGGGGGGTCTGTCCTTCAACACGCGCCAATCGCCTGCGAGGGTTTGTTTAGGCTATATCTTGTTATTAGTGGACCCCTGTCGAGTGACTCGGTGCAAGCACAAAATGGAGTGAACGATTGAACAGCGGTACGCCATCAAATTTCGTGTTGGACTGAGGAAATCGGATATGGAGACGTTGAAAATGATTCCCCATGTGCTGAAGGATAAAAGCATGCCACAAACTGCATTTTTTAGCAGCACATGCTCTTCTAAGATGGCCGAGAGAGTATGAAGAACATGCCCCGCGCTGGACAGCCGTTGACATCAAGAATCGAAACCTCGCGATTCCAAAGACCTGAGCAAAACTCGTCCAGAAGGTCTTGAGCGTCTGAGGCTCCAAAGTAACCAACTACCTGACAAAACACGACATCGCAACAATTCCCAAACCCCGTTACAGTCCCAACTTGGCACTAGCATACTATTTCCTATTTTCTTAATAGGAAATTCTCCCTCAAAGGGACTCCCATCTAAGGGACTCTCAGTGCCGTCAAATAAGCTTGCACGCATTTCCCTAAGGATATTCCGGAATCCCCTACCAGGGAACCTTCGAGTAGTAAAAAAACCGTAGGCAATCATTTCGACGCTTAAAGGATGTGCTTAGGAACATTTTGAGGCATTGTAGCAATATCTGAAATAAATCTCTTTTTCCAAAACATTTCCCAATACTTTTTATACAAACTTTGTAACATATTTTTCATAACTCCTTAGATTTTTGAATTGGGATGGGGTTACTCGTTTTCTGAAGCGGTGGTGGTACATTCGCGAAGGTATGGAATCCAGCATTTTCACCTATTCCTCATAATATATCGTAATACTGTTCGTTCCATGTCTCTGATCTACAGGCTGAAGCATCGTTTGATGGATGGATCGTAAACATATATCTCCGCATTCGAAAGCCGCCTTGGCAACGTCGGATTGCAGCTAAAGCCTAAGAGAATGGACGGGAGGGGCTTTTGGAGTTAATGCGTGAGCGAACGTCCGCATGTCTTCTGAACGGAATGACTTTGGGTGAGAGCGCCAAACCCACCACTCTACCCTTCTGCCGAGGAGGCGCTCGGCCCTTTGAAGGCGGTCGTCGCGTGGGAGTGTGGAAACGCCGATTTAAGCTGGTGGGATTCGCTAATAAAAGGGAGAGGTTAGCTCCGGGGGAATTGGACTGGCATATCGGGCTAAGAGGGAGTGGATAGGCAAGCAGTAGAGTCGAGAGTTGGCGGGCGAGGCAGGGAGGGCGGGGAGGCAAGCAGTGGGGCGGCGAAGTGCGGAGTAATGAGGAGGAAACGTCAGGCGCAGAACTCCGCCCGCCAGATGCGACGCTCTGATGTGGGACCCTTGGTGCCATTCGAGAAGACTATTCCGACACCGACCTCGGGCTTTCCCTCTGTCTCTCGCCATCTCTTCTCATTTCCATCCTTCAGTAATCGTTTACTGGTGCCCATCACTTTGCCGTGCCTTTATTTTGGGCACTTCGCAAGCGAATAAGAGTTATTATACTTGCCATTAAGCTGATTTGAGGATTCAATGAGGGAGAAATGGAAAAATGCCATTTTTACAAAATATTTCATGCGTTTGAATTGTTTTACACTCATTTTCCAGATCGTGAAAAAATGGAAATTTTATATTGAAATTTAGACTAGAAGGTGAAGACGAAATATTTGGATCATGATATAGTTGGGTAATACGCATGAAATACACTCCGTTCTCTTACTTAAAAAAATTTCAGACCCGTTCAAACGCATCATCATAATCGGCAGAAATTCAATCCTAAAATTGGTTGATTGTGGACCTCTATTTTTCTCTGTTAAGAGTCAATTCCCTTACTCCCTTAACTCCTCCGTTTGTTAAATTCTCTGTTTGAAGTCCTGCTAAATTTTTTCGACATATTTGGTTGGATACATATGTTTTGTTGGATATACTCGCTTTTTGGTCTTCCTCGCGGGGTATTCCTTTCAATTTTCCCTTCTGTCGTTTCTAACTAATCCATTGTACCTCAAGGCATGTCCAATCTATTTAGTTCTTCTTTCACATAGAGTTCTTTTCACTTGGCTCATTCCTCTTCCGTTCTTTTATGAAGTATCTGCTCCTCAGTTTGTCTGCCCATTTTCCTTTAGCAAAATTTTTCAAAGCCTTCCATTCTTCACTGGTCCACTTTTCTAATGTGTAATATCTCTAATCCGAGGAGTACGTAAGAATCCATACGAGCGTTTTGGGTGAACTGCTTCCTTGTTTGTGACCATAGGTTCTTTGAATATGATAGTGGCCATTTCCTCATGATGAACGTCTACTTAGCCAGATCTATTCTTCGCTAGATTTCGGTCGAAAAATCTTTCCTTCTTCAAAGTTTTACTGCTGCACAGGTATATGAAGGATCTGATCCCACTAACTCTAATTTAACTCCTCGGATTTTGGTATGCACCTCCAGCTTCTATCTTCCATCAGTAATGATTTCAGTTTTCTTCTTTTGATTCTCATATTATATTCTTAAATTACTTTATCCACAAATTCAAAGAAACGCGACGGTAACTTTAACGGAGTCATCCGCGAATGTGCATTATACTTGATTTTACATGATTCAGAGTTGATTTGCAGATCCTCTTGGGTTTTTGCAGTGACTGCAAAGTCATCTTGCGAACTAAAGTCTGTAAATATCTTCGCCATTTCTCTTGATTCTTTGATGCTCCTCGTTCTTGTACTTGTGCTTTTATTTCTGTTTGTCATTTGATTGGCTTCACCTGATTCCTGTAGAGGTAATGGATTATTCTCATGCTTTTGTCATCCATTCTAAGTGCTTCTTGACGTTGTCGAAGACCTCTAAGTCCACGGATGGCACATTAAACGACCTGTTTACGCGTATCATTTTTATTGCCTCTCTTGTTCCTTGGTTTTCCTAAATTCGAATTGGTTTTTCATAAGGCTTTCTTTCTTATTTCCTTCTTATCTTTGGCTAATTAGTCGTTAGAGTAATTTCGATGCGTGAGGCATCAGGTTCAATGTTTTGCGTTCTTCAAATTTATCTGTTAAGGTTTATTCGGTATTGCAATCATCACACTTTTCTCTAAGTCCACTAATAGTTTTCCACTGCCGTAGTTAACTTTGATTATTTCAGAGGGGGGTATCCTTCGCTTTGACTCCGAGTTACTTCATCATTTCTCCTTTAATCTCTCCATCTCCATCAATACCTCTCCTGATGCCTTGCTGTTCTTTTAAGTCTTTCAAGGTTGTGTGAAATTCGTTTCTCAGTACCTCCGGTCCTCATTCGTCTTCACTTATCACACTTTCTTCTTCAACAAGCTTCCTTCAGGTAGTTTTGACCCTTACTTCACAGTATTCCCTCCATATTTTTCGAGTGTCTTAATCTTCTATCAGTATCTTTCCATTAACACCTCGGGCGTTGTTATATTTTGCCCTTTCTTCTAATTTCCTTCTCTTTTGCCCCCTTTTCACCAATTTATCCGCCGTTTCCCTGTTTCCTTCCTATATGTTGTTATTCATTTATTCGCTGTTCGTTTCTATCCAATCTTCCTTTGCCCTTTTTGCACTCTCATGTGGCTTGGTTTTGTAACTTTCCATAAAGTGTTCCGTCAATTTAATTTCTTGATTCTTGTATTTTCTCTTTGCCTCTATGAGTTTTCTTTTTAGAGCTGTTATACATATCCACTTGCCATATAATGCCACCTTGCTCACGCGTTGCTCATCTGCTACTTTGCTTATCCGATTATTCAAGCGAATAAATATTTAAAATACTTGGCACAAATTTTATTATTTTAAAATATTTATCTTTGCTTGTGTGAATCCATAAAAATATAAAAAAATCGTGAAAGAAAAATCAGACATGGATGAATGCTGAATAGATGGGGCCGTGATAGAGGGAAGTATGTTGGTTAAGCGTGGTAAAGGAAGAGTTACTAGATAGAATGAATGCTTTCAAAAGTTAAAAGAAAAGAATAATAAATGGAAAGTAAGAGGAAGTTGCTGTGATGGGTAAAAGTAAATGGGACCTTAAAGCCGCCGGGGACTGTAGAAAAACCTAAATTTTAGAGTTAGAATACTCTGAATGAATGAATTTCACTTTAATGTATTGAAAACTGCACAGAAATACTTGCTCTTAAGAAATTGAATACACTTTCTCTTTTCTGGCAAGTGTAGAGGTTCTGAATGTTATTTTTACAAGCAATATCTAATAGCATTAACTTCAAAAGTTAATCTTTCTAATGACATGGAAACTTTTTAACTGAACCTACGTTGTCGATGCTTCAGCATACAATTACAATTTATAGGTTTTCAAATTTTCCTGGGAATTGCCTGATACAATATCAGTTCTCCTATAGAACAAAAGAAATTTTATTACATTATAATAAAACTCCAGTAATTTGACCGATATGTGAGTAAAAATGAAAAAAATGTCTTTTAGGAAATCGGCTATGATTTTTCTAACTGAATTTCCATTCCCGTTCAGAAGAGTTTTTGCTTCAATGTGTGCCCCAGATTCGAATCATTTGTGTATCAATAGCTGAATATGGGCATATAATTTCAGAGATTTACCAAAAATTTTACTGTACTTTTAATGCTTGTGTAGCGCAGCTCACTACAAGGCGTCCACCTATACGCGCCAATTTTTCTAAGCTTTTAAAGATGCGTCAACTATTTACAAATTGATGCAGTGTTAGTTATAAAAGCATTAAAAAAAATAAAATCCAACCGATGGCTCAAGACAGCAAAGATAGAGCATGAAGACTCATTAAATCCTAGTTTAATTTCTAAAAGTGTGGATATTTTAATTTCAATATCAATTAGGTATAATATTAGGTATATATATTATGAATACCAAATGCAAATGTATTCGAGTTCCAGAGAAAGCGACCTGCACTTCTATAAAACGGATGCCTTATTCATTTTTACATTATACAATGCTTGTCAAAGAAAACTAAGTATCTCAAATGTTCTAACAACATGTAGGTATGTGCTCCTTAGTTTTTCACCTTTGTCTCTTAGTTTTTCTCCATTTATTTGTTTAATACATCCATTAAATTCATATAGTTATTGTAAATGAATCATAAAACTTAAGTACACTGAACTTTATAGTCCCTAAGTTCTCAAAATAATTGCTGCAATAAATAAAAAATAGAATTGCGAAATTATGAACTGAATTCATGACAAAATATTTTTCAAATAACGAAAGAAGTCACTTTGTTTTTCCGCATAGAGTATTTTTACAACGAACGAGGTTTGAATGCAGCGTAGCATTTTCAGGTCACGCTGTAACGAAACCTAAGTCATAATAAAAATACTCCATGTGGAAAGCCTTCTTTCACCATGAAGGATTTTCACCATGCAACGCCTGAAACTTGGCAATTTATTTTTCAAACAGCAGGAAAAAGCGTCGTAAAGATAAGATTAATTTGACAAAAGAGGGGAAGAGTATTAAAAGCATTCATCTTTGTTCACCACAGAATATCATCCTCATCAACCCTTTTATTCATTAAAAAGATATAAAAAACATACACCGCATTATTATTGAAAACATTAAGCGGAGGTTTATTATTGACATAAAACAGGAATCTAAAGGGCGAATAACCCTCGTCTTCTATTTCCTTCAGATTCCCACGGTTGAAATTTGAGTCGAAAAAGAAGAAGCGGTATCGGAAAACCAATTTGGAAAAAGTAGAGTTCCTGGAGCAGCAGCGGTCGGCCAGCGAGGGCTGACAGAAAGGAATGGTATCCCTGAGTTTTGATGCAGCGTTCATCGAGCCTCTTCATGCGGAAGAGGCATCCGCAGGCATCGTTGAATGGAACCAGCTCATCGCCGAGAAGCCGGAGAAAGTGGAATTGGGGTACAATGATATTCGTCCAATCTCCAGAGAAATCAAACAGATACACAAACACACACGCACACACACACGCAAAAAAGCAAGTAAGGAAGGAAGGGAGAAAGCAAATGCGAGCAAAAATTCGAGGCGAGCAGTTGGTAATCCGTCACTATTTCTTCCTCAGCGCATATATATATATATATATATATATATATATATATATATATATATATATATATATTAATTGCACCATGTATCTTATCGAACCCCGCTCGCCCTTGCTAAGGGAAAAGTCCAGTCTGTACGGATGTGCATGAAAATGGCCGACGTTCCGATATCTCATCTTCTCCATACCTCTAGCGCACGTTTGTGTGTGTGTGTGACGTGGGGGTGGTGGAGGGCGGGGTAGGTGTGGGGGGAGGGTTGGAAGGGAGGCGGAGATGGAGGTAGTTTGTGGGGGGGGATTGGAGGAGGTGTAAATCCGCCCGCTCGTAAAGTGGCCATCTCTGTTCCGACGCTCTTCCCATCAAGGTCTCTTTTAAAATACTTTAAATTCATCAAAAAGCATCACCCCCTCCTCTCCCCCCGCTCCCTCCTCCCTCCCCCACACACATTGCTCCGAAACAACTGATACCGGAAATGGTGGACCGATCCTCCAATTTTCGGAGATTGATATTTGGCCGGGAGACGTGTGCGTGCGTGTGGGCGTGTGTGTTGGAGGGGAAGGGGAATGGAGAATAGTAATTTTCGGCCCTTTCCGGTAGGTGGTGGTGGCGGCCACGATTTGCCTGCTACTGTGCGTGCGTGCGTGTTTGTGTGCGCGGGGATGGGTGGGTGGGCGGGGGAGAGGAGAAGGGGAGGGGCCGGGAGAGGAGAGAGGAGGGGTTGTGAGGTGGATTGGTGGTAAAGAGAGGGTTGGGGGAGTGAGAGAGCAATAGAAGCAGCCAGGAGAACACAGCGCTCTCCCGACCGAATTCTCCCCCAACCCCCTACCCCCATCCCACTTCCCCCACCCCCCTCCCTCCTCCTTTTTTTTCCATACATATTCTCTTAACGGAAGGCTCTCGAAGCTCGCTTATGAATAATTCCCCCGCTCCCTTTGGAAATGCTTTATATCTCAGCCTCTCATTCATATGACTGGAGCGACAAGATCGTTTGTTATATTTATGGGGAGAATATATTTGATACTTCTATTTTTTTACAGGGGTGCCGGAATAATAAGAGCACTTCCATTTCTCACGGGCACAGGCAATTCAAAATTTCGATTCCCCATTGATTAACGCGCACCGCGCATGAGACGGACGGACGGGCCGAGAGAGATGTCCCGCCCCAGGGAAGGGACGAAGGGCCGCTCTCGCGGCTCCTGAGGCGATTTGCGGCCGGGCGCGGAATTGATCCCGAGTCCTCGCGCGGTGGTTGCCCACGGAGCCCAAGGCAGGTGGGGAGGGGGGTGAAAGTGCACGGGGGTCCGTGCAAAGGGGGCAAAGGGCATGCTCTTCGAGACACGCTCCTTTGCCACTTCGTTCCTGGCCGGAAGATTATCTCAGGCGTCGTTTCAATGGTCGCCTTGCCTCCCTTTCCACTCCCCTTCCTACCGTGACCCCCCACTCCTTGACCACCTTCCACGCAAACACACGTGACCCTTCCGAAGAGACAAAAGTTTAGCCGCGCATACCCGATGGCTTCGAGGAGGGGGTGACAAAAGTAACATTTAATAGGACATGGGATTAATGCTGAACA
Source organism: Hetaerina americana (assembly GCF_022747635.1). NCBI lineage: Eukaryota > Metazoa > Arthropoda > Insecta > Odonata > Calopterygidae > Hetaerina > Hetaerina americana. Next base: position 105,480,798 of record NW_027286069.1, on the reverse strand, counting down.
AATTAGATGATGTTCCGTATTCGAAGTGAGATAAATGATTTGAAAATAAAAACAGAAATAGAAGCCCTTAAGCGAGGGTAATGACTAATTCTTGTGGAAGAGAATGGTACCAGAGATGAACGGGCCAATGTAGATATTATCGCGCAGCTGGCGAAGATACGATTCCCTTATGAAGAAACAACTATTGGTGGCAAATACTTTAGTGCTAATACTAGTACTATTCGTATTAGACATAAGGAAGCGTTCCCTTAAAATTCCCTCACGTGAAGTTGGATATTTTTACGGTTTTGAGGAATGAACGGTTTCAGCGGCTCAAAAAAATGGCCGAAGGATATGTGATGGGGAATTGGTGCCACTAAGGAATGAGTAGGTTTCATAAAATGCATGTTAATGAAAAAATGCGAAAATACATATACTTTGGAAAGTAAATAAAGAAACCAAAGTCGACCCTGAAAGAGACAATATTGAAGGAAGCGTAGGAAGGGTTGTGAGCTGTTCAGTTTTGGTAAAGGGCACTAGGAGCTCTGATTGGGTGGAACTAGGCCGCGGCGGGGAATGAGGTGACTGGGAGAGGCGCTTCGAAATTCGAATTCGCCACTCGTGTCGAAGATGGCTTCGTGGCCGAACAACGCCCCTCGCCAAAATTATGGTCGAGGGGTCATTTTCATTCCGGCCACAGCTGTGGCCACTCGCCCTTAGCTACACTTTATTTAGAAATTAATTATTTCCCGCGGGTGAATTGATCTCAACATGGCCTTAATTCAGACAATTTTTAAATATTTCGTAATTTCCATGAGATAATTTCATTTGGCTAATATAAGTTAAGAGGGTTAAATTTATTTTAACGGGGTTATTAGCCAGCTGGATGTACATCCTCAAATGGCTAAGGGTAACCAGAAACCGAAGATAACGGAGGGTAAGGGATATCTCCATAAAAATAGGATGTGTAACAGACACGAGGATCACCACATGAAAAGCATAAAAATGATTTTTGAATAAAAATGGAGTTTGTGAATGATGGCTGATTAAAGTTTCTCAATTGATTACAAATGTTATCTGTTGTTTTTGTTTGGGCAATGGAGTTCGTGCCAGGTCAAATGGTGTAGGCTTTCGAGAATGAGGCCACTTACGTAAAATTTTAAAAAGTATGTAGCAGTTTTGTGGAGATAAAACCTATTTTATCCATAGCTGACGACATATTATAATTTATCCCCTTTTTACACGATGAGATACTCATTTTTATATGCATATTTTGTGGCAGTTTTATTTTACTTTGCATTTGTCATGGTAAATATTCTATTTTTAGAACCAATGAATATAAATTCCACTAGTGTCGTGATATAAAAAAACCCTCCTTTTCTGAATAGATAAGGAAGCATAGCTGCAGTAGCAGCCATATCCCCATTTTTCTAATCAATTATTCATACATGAAAGTTGTTCTGCAATGATAATGGAAGCAAGCATACATTTTCACAGCTTTAACTGTTCATCCAAATGTGTTGAAAAATATATTCCAAAAATTGCGTCATTCCATTGGCATATATATTTTTGACAGCTTTTGAAAATACGTCGCCGGCTAAGAGATAAAAAGGGTGGGCTGCCATATTCTTCGTTTGTGAGCGGACTGAAATTTAATATCTGTGATGTATTGATGATCAAACTTAACGATTCTCCCATTTCCTCCTGCCACACTTTATCTCACCTGGGCGATTCCCGTTCTCTCTCCCTGTAACTGAGGCGTAATTTGTGAACGGGCCCAAGAAAATGTCGGCCGTCGTTACCTCGTTTCATACGTGGCAGTACGCTTCTCACTTGTAATATAACTTCTCACTCCGCGGTCTGTCCTTCTTAATTAAAATGTTTCAAAGTCTTCTATCAGAGAGAGATATTGTGATAAAAATTATTTTTGTTGACTCCTTTCCGTCTTTTTTGCACAATTTAACGCAATACCTTGATTTAATCAAAATAATTGTTTAATTTTTCTATTAAAATGTTATTGATGATGTTGGTTCAAACAAAACTTCAATGGCAGAGGTATTTGTCCAAAGCTTTACCAGCTAAATGGGGTACTTGCAGCAATTCCGATATACTCTGCATTTTCATTGACCTGCAACTCCTTGCCACTTTGCCTAGACCATCCTTTTCTTGTCATATCTTAAAACCTCATAATATAGTCATCAGTACGTTAAATGTCTTGAAACCAGTTTATAAATATTAAATTATCTTAAGTATCAATTTAAATTGGTAGACCAAATACGGAGAGGGGTAAATGAATTTCCATGATTACATTTGAGTCTTGTTACATTTATGCATTATATGAGGGGCAATCAAATGACAACCGAACACCCGCTAGAACGTGCGGCGGAATGATTTTACTTGGAAAGTAATGACCAAAAGTGTTGATACCCCACTGGGAGACAAGACGATCAATTCCAGTTTTGTAGAAAGAGATAGGTCGCAGACGGATCCAAAACCACACCTTGAGCTATTGCACTTCCTCATCCGAATGAAACCAACATCCACAAATATCTTTCTTTAGATCGCCAAAGATGTGAAAATCGCAAAGTGAAAGATCCCGACACTACGGAGGCTGCCGAAGTGTTTACCAACAAAATCGCTGAAACTTAGCCTTCGTCAGATTGGCAGTATGAGGGCGAGAGTTATCATGCAACAGGATAATTCCGTCCGACCGCATTCCGGGACGTTTTGACTTAATGGTGCGTCGTAATTTCGGCAAAGTGTCTTCATAGCGCTGCGCATTGATTGTGGTTCCACGTAGTCAACAAGCATAGGACCCCTGCAGTCAAAGAAGGTCACCATGACTTTACCGGAACTTGTGTGAAGAGCTTTGGATTTATTTGGCAGAGGAGAATTGGGATGTTTCCATTGTTAGATTTGCCGCTTACTCTCTGGTTCGGGATGGTGGCACCATGTTTCATCGCTTGTGACAATACGGGGCAGAAACGCAAGCTCTTCCTAGTGGCAACGCTCAAATGCCTCAGGAATGACGCTGTGCTATCAATTTTAGTCCCTCCGTCAGTTGTTTCGGAACCCATTGCGCGCAATCTAAGTGGAAATGCAAGTGATCTTTGATAACGACATGCATGGATCCATGGCTAATGCCGACCTGAACACAAATTTCTTCTTACGTGATTCGTCGGTTCTTTCGGATAAGGCCATCAATCGGTCTTATCGCATCAGGGATAATAACTCGATGGACCTGTCCTGGACACGCGTCGCCTTGCAGTGATGTGCGCCCTTCTCGAAACCTCCTATACCACTCGTGCAAATTAGTCAGGGATAAGAAGTTTTCGCCATACACAGCACAGACATGCGACCATGAAGTATGCGTACTCCAGCACCATCAGCCGCCAGAAAACGAACCACACCTCTCTGCTCTTCTTCGCTTGCCTCCATTTCAACAGCTGAACGAATACACTAGATTAGTCCGCGAACCAACAAATCCAAGACCCAACAACTGCGTGCGCCTGTGAGTTGTCACTATGCAATTCTTCTACCACAACGATGGCAGAATTGCTACGTAAAAGCAGTGTTACCAACTTTCTAGCTGATTGTGCATTATATCGGGTGTTTGGTTTCCATTTGACCGCCCCTTATATTTACGCATGAAGTTTAATATGGCAAAATATGAGCCCATCGGTACCAGCAGATATCTCGCATGCTAATATTTGTTAATTATATTTTTTTGTATATTTTCAGGAGGTTTACGCGCACAATAACTTCGTAGTGACGCGCTTCATAGGACGAGAGTTGTTACAGCCCATCGACGGAAATTTTATTGTCGTCGGGAACTAAAGGCGCCAGGCTCTGAGCAGAGAAAAGCCTCTACGAGAGTGGTTGCTGGAAGCAGCAGAGTGTTAGGCAACTATGGGACCAATGACTGAGGTGAGTTTAATACTTTCATGAAAGCCAGTCTTTTGTCTTCTAAAAGCATAGTTTAATCGGTCCTCTCGAGAGGGGTCGTTTAGTAAAATGGTTCAACTTTGGGACGCTGGTTTCAAGATAAAAAAATTGTCTTTCAAAAGAGTTCTTTTATATATCTACCCTATTACGTTGAAAATAAAGAAAAACTTAGCGCATGAAAGGAGGCAGATTCATGTTGCGAATTAATTAAAACTTAACGTCATTAAAATTCACCACGCTAGTTTTTTTTTCACGAGCTGCGATCGGAATATGCAAATTTTTCTTGGGCTAACCAGAGCGTAAGATAGCTTGACATAAAGGAAAAAAGGTACGCGTTACTTAAGACTTCAGCGTTTTACCCAAGATTCTCGTGAAGCAGCGGAAAATAATAGAAAAAGGAACGGCAATCTGCTGCTTTAGTTATGTTTCGGCAAGGAAAATCGATAATCATCTCAATAATGATTTTCCCTAGAAAGACTAACAATTGATTAAAAAATCAGTAAAAAAAGTTCTTATCATCCAGTCAAAGAAGAAAATATTTAAGTGGAAAACAGTGAACTCTGCATCATAAGATGTACACTGAGTATTTTTTTCTAAATATTGAGGGTAGGTACCAGGTCAATGAAAAAGAGAAATATTTAACGCAATTGCATTGGGCTGCAGAAATAATGATGAAGAGGGTGTTCAATTGGTGTAGAGACTTGGGAAGAAGCGCAGCATGAGTACAGAAACCTGCGTTAAGTATCGACTTGAAGAAGGTATTGATTCGTACGACGCATATATTTTTTTATCAAACCTGCTAATGTGAAGAGAGAACTGGACCAAGGGATTGAAAAAGGAATTCGGGACAATAACCCGATAACGCGAAGCCTTTTCGAACTTCAAATTGCGCAGTACAGACTTCGTTGAATATCCTCGTAACATTGCTTTAAAAATGCTCATTATTAATAAATACTTGAAAAAAATACTTCCATAATGAGCATTAAACAAAGTTACAGTACAATATCTAAACCTTCGTTAAAACAAATTATTATTGGTGAGTTTCCTCCTTTCCCCAATCTCCACAAAATGCGCCCAAATCGACATTATTTCCCTCGTCTCTCCTCGGTAAGTGAAATCAAGAATCGAAAGAAAAATCAGCGTCTGCTTTATTTTTTATTTCCAATATGGAAAATCCGATCCAATTCTGGAATTTAATTCAATGCCGTGTTTGATACACGATACTATTTTCAGCATCCGGATTTCAACGCATTATTCGGATTTCAGGATTGCGATAAGTATCGTGTTACCAGATTTAAAAACCTACTGGATGAATTCCATGGGAACCTCTCAAAATGGTGGGCGTGGAAACAAAATAAAAAGTGAATGACAGAGCTTTTACAGGCACGAGATATCATCGCTGAAGAGAAATGTATGGAATCACTCCTGTGGTTTTACACTGCCTATGGTTATTCCCATCTAATCTTGAATTATTTAAATTTGATCCGCGAAAAATATGGAAACAAAGCCTGATTAGACCTAAAAAAAAATTAAGAGATTTATTCATTACTACTCAGTCTTGTTTCTTGGTAAAAATTAGACTCGTGAGTATTAATTTACAAAGAGAGAATCCTGAGTCAATTTGGATTGAAATGTACATTTGATGGCGATAAAAACGATTATTATACGCAATGCATCCATAAGTACTTCAAGCGCGATCCTGGCTTTACTACTGATTTGGGTGTTTATAAAATGCTTCTTTTATATAAGTGGATTAACTTTGAATTGAACGATTAAAAAAATGGATTACCTCCGCGCCAAATAGTACACACAAAATGTCTTCTAGTGATGCACGCTTGCTTCCAGGAACAGACAGGAAAAGCTATTTTTTTACAGTGGATTTACTCATACAGTTGTTACAGCGTCGCTATGGATGTCCCCTTTTCACATTGAAACCCACGGCACTCCGTCACGGTCGGTCACGCGACGAATTTTCCAGTCCCGCAAATCAACGGCCGAGAGTTGTGTCGCTCCCGAGGTCGGTTGCCCTCCGCTGACTCCGCTGCGAGTTCCCTCGATTCACCCCGAACTCTCCACGCACACAGACCAGACGCGTGCGTGGACCCTCGTGTACTTTTGGCTCTCAAAATGGCGCGCACGCGTCATTGAACGCGGCAGTTGGAGGAGACGAGCAGCATTGACGGGGGAATTAGCCATCGACTGGGCCATTTTAATTGCGCAAAACCTTCGTTACTCGGCGTTTAGTCGACTCTATTTCACATTTTGAGGAGTTCGGCTAAAGCAGGAGCAACCAACCCGGTTCCCTGTTGTTTACCATCGCCCCTCCCTCCCCTCCCATCCCCCCCTCGTCCGCCCAAGAACGAGAGAGAGAGAGGGAGGGAGACCGCCCCTCCCCTCCTCCCCCTCCCTAAACTCCCCCCCTTTCTCGTCTTTCTCAGTCAAGAAGGACTCCTGTCTGCAAGGTCTTATTGCTTTTCCAACTTCTGCTTGTCAGCAGGGGAATTAAAATCAATATTTCTCTTCTGGTAAATCCTTCCGCTTCATAAATTCTGGTATCTTCTCCCAACACATTAATAATTACCTTAGCTCACAAAATATGCTCACTCAGTTGTACTATCTGTAGTGACTATCAACTTGGAAATGAAGGACGACAAACACATGTTTGCTAATAGCTCTAGAGGAACGTTTGCGTTTGTGACCTAACCATCCTGACACGAGATTTTAATCGTTGTACAGGTTTGATTGGCCTCTTACATAGCGATACGCTGTGGTTTCATAGTTGCATAGCTGAATATTGCTTTTTCTGTACACCTGAACTGTGTAGAAAGTAAGGGTGCAAGGAGATTTTTAGGCCGCTAAATATTGTCAAAGTTAATCGAGAGAGGAAGCAGAAGGAAGGCAGAGGAAAGTGGAATACGAGAGGGGGGGATCGATGGATTAAGGCAAGAACTATTCATCCAAGGTAATGAAGCAGACCACGAATTACAATGTACAATATTGTAATGGAGTTCTCTATCCACAAAATCACAAGTACCCCTCACACACCCTCGATTCCGTGTTGGGTGAAATCTATAGAATCATGATTTTAAATTATTTCGGCGAACCTAATAACGATTTTTTATGCCGTTCCCATACAAAACCGCAATACAATAGGCTCTTAAAAAAATGTGGCTTCAGCAACGTACACATATTACCTGTAAAAATTCTGGATCATAAACTGTGGCCAACTTAGCTAAAATACAACACCCGACGATTTGCTGTACATATGCTCCCAATGTGAATGGTATTCCTGCTTTAAATCTGAGGTTGTTATTCGAGGATTTTATGGGCCAATTCATGATCAACTAAATATAATTAATTTAATTATTCAATGAGTAAAACAAAAATAGTAATAATAATATTTAGGGTGACAATGGGTATGCACCAAATATTTTGGTCATACTTTTTAATATTCCTGAAACTTATTCTCCCGTTAATTACACAGGAACAGCATAAGCGTTTATTACTTGGGTTTCCCTTCGTCCATGACTTAATCTTCCAACTCACGTCTCAGGCAGGGGAAATATTTCTTCTTTTTTGTTCCTTTACACGCGCTTGCATATAATTGATAATAGTATGCTGGGTGCCCTATTAGTCCGGGGTGGTGCTGCTCCCCCCCACCCACCCAATCCGGGGATCTCGCAACCGAACCCCCCTCCCTGTTCGGGATTGCCCCCTGGGGATGAGGGGGGAGGCGGGGCGGGGAAGAGGACGCGGCACGCTGCGCTTCGCCTTGGCGGCGTTGGGCGAATTCCGAATGCGCTGCTCTTTTCCCGAGAAAGTGACCCCCCCATCCCAGGCCATGGGGGCGCACGCCGCCGCACTAAGGGTCAATGCGTTCCCTACTTCATCCCTCTCTCCAATACATCCCTCCATCAAAATAGCGATACTCATGTGCCTGTTCATTCATTTGTTTTTATCCTTCTTTTGACTCTATATTATAAACAAATAACAATAAAGATATATTAAATAAAAAATGGTATGATGTAAAAATAATAATAATTCAATATAAAAAGAGTAGTGGGTCGCGGTAGCCCTGGGAGTAGAGCGTTGGACTACTGACCAGAGGGTCCCGGGTTCGATTTCCAGGCAACCTACTCCGGGCACCTGCAGCTCCACCCAAGCTATGTGATTTTTCGGGTACCAGATCTTTCTGGGAAACCATAACTGGCACAGTGAAAGGAACTGGCCCCCCTACCTTGATAAGTGAATGCCACACGCCGTCTGGCTTAGTACTGGGTGAACCCTACCATCACCTACCAAACCGACCTTCGGGTTGATTACTGTGTTTATGGTTTTTATAAAAATATTAAAATTCAAATAAGGAAGGAAAAAGGAATAGATGACATTTTGATCGGCAGTAGGATGTTGAAGAACGTGATAGAGGGGATGATGTTAGGCAGGCGAGGAAGGGGTAGAAATAGGATCGAGATGTTGGACAGGATGAAGGAAGTATACGGAGATGAAGAGGGTTTAGGCCTATGGTAATGCTGAATGTCGGTTTGTGTTTTGCTAGAGGAGGTTAGGAAATTTTTACTGTACCATGTGGCAGCTGGTGTCAGCCCAAAATGTACCATAACCGGTAGATTACCGGTAAATATATTATATCTCTTCAGTATTTGGCTAGGTATATACGCCACACTGGCCATTTAAATATTTTAGATACTGAGATGGCGCATGATGTTTGGAGTAATATTTCTCTGGAGATTAAGTCGCATGTGTCCACGAATCAGGTGGATATTGCAAGCCAAAAGTTGAATAAAGTACAAAATCTCTTTTTCTGAATTGCTTCAGAACACGTATAGTTACCTTGAATCATAAATCAATATTGAATTAAAATTTGCGTGATCTGATTGATTTTTTGTAATTCCTACACTTTCAAATGTCCGGCATGAAAATATCTTGGGAGATTTGGAAATAAACGCTAAAACCGCAGCAAGACCTACGTTTCTCTACTCTCAATTCTGTTAACAATGTTGCTTTCTTCCCTCGTCACCGCGTGGTCACCTTCGGTTAGGTGGAGGGGGGAGGCTTTGAGCGAGTCGGCCGAGGCGAATAGAATGCGGGACCTCCGTCGCCGCCACACGCAAGCCGCGGGGGTGCAGTAGGGGGAGGGAGGGAAGAGAGGGAGGGTAGGAGAGTAGGGTCGGAAACAGTCGGCGTGCTCTCCTCCCTTTTCCTCCCTCCCTTTCTCGCGCCGCGCGGTGAGCCGTCGCCTCCGATTGGCTGGAATTTCGCGTGCCTCCGCAGTTGCAGTCCTATCGTTTCTCCTCCGGGGTTATGGTTCGCGTAATGTTATTCTCCTATAACGTAACTTGTGAGCTCAAATTAAGACCGACCAATGAAACGAATACCAACGGCGGACTCGCGAAAAAACGCATCGGCTTGGTGACCCAGATTATTTCGATCGAGTGCCTTGAAACTAAACTAGCATTTTTTTAAAAAATTTATGAGCGCCGTTCCACGATTTTTTTTAATGGCTCCACCATACGGCTTTCCAATAATTTTTCCTTCTCGTAAGTAAGATTGATTGCCCAGCGTCTATTATGGAGTCATATCATTTTCGCATGCTTTACTAATGAATTAGAAAATGGTAGTCATAATTAATTATAGATCTTAATGCAGAGATATAGCAGGAGTGGTGGATTCAGATTACTCATGCCAAAGGATGTGATGGATGAACCAAACGCCATGCAAGTGAGAAAACTGAAATCTTTTGTCGGATGTTCTGACTGAACTGAGGGAAACAGGAAATTTCAGGCGATGAATTTTGCCATGAAAGAAAAGGAAATTTATTGATATTTCGACTGATTCATAGAAATTTTCCCTAATAATCCCCTGGTGGTTCTATTTTATGATTAAACAAACACACCAAAATGTCTTCTGGGCATCTAAAATATTGCATTAATTCATTCGAATACATATATTTACGTCATATTTCATGAGCTGCCACGATGTGAGGATATTTGGCAAGTGCACTCATTTTATATAAGTCGAGAGTGAAGAAGTTATGTTATCCCTTATTTTGAATTGAAAATTTAATTAATCGATCCATAGAAATTTCTTAATTATTGCTACTTATAGATTCTTTTTTACAATCTGCCCAGGTTTTATTCCAGTTTAAATAATGATTCTCTGTAGCATTTAATGAATCCCTATACTGGAGATAACTCTCTCGAAATCCTCATGGGTCTTCTAAGATTACGTAATCCTTGGCCTTCGTCGTGAAGCCTTCCATTTCGTCATCATCCAAATGAATACCCTGGCACGATGTGCCCACCTAACCACACTAAACTCATTTTCATCACACTGCCCCCGAAGGTCACTTTCCTCTTCTAATATTCTAACTACTCTCTCATTCCCTATGACAATCATTCCTCTGATCTTTAGCATCCACCTCCAGCACCGTGTTTTAAAGTTGCCTATTTTTTCTCGTCTGCTTTTTTATTGATCTGCAAAGGTCATTTGATTTGAACCATACTCAACATGCAGGCTTTGACGAATTTTTTACATGTTTGTAAAAGAATCTACTCACAAAGTAGCGTATCGTGTAAGTGAAAAACGAGCACCCCTTTAAATCTCTCAGTTTGAGCCTATATGCATATATCTCTTCTCTTATCCCCTTGTGCTCAAATCCGCGTGTGCACTCGTGGTTGGATGGATTGGTATGCGTGTGTATGTGTGTGTGGCAAGCCTTCCCAATGAGTGGCCAGAGGCACTTGAGCGCCTGTAAGTGCCTTGGTTTCATCCGCCGTTACTTTGTTGTCCTCGGGCTTCCCGGAGACATTTGAAGACGTGACATGTCTCACGTCTCTGGTTTCTCTCGATCGTTCAGGTTTGTGATTCATAGTACTGAGTACTGGACTCCTCACAAATATTATCGCGTGCAAATTTCTGCTATTTTTATTTCTAGAAGTTTGAAATTTATTCTCGAAGGATTATACTGTGTGTTATTGTGATATCACACCACTGGAGATTGCTCGAATATAAATTTTAGCATATTTTCCTGTATGAATTTACAAATGCTCTGCCTTGTTATGCCACAAATTCTCAATTTAATACGATTATAGTATTTCATTCATAAAATTCATTATGCGTGTTCCACCCAATAAATACGCGAACTGGTGCATTATGGCGGCAATGACGCGGGCTACAGTCCCGCTCACCAGCGGGACTATAGCCCGCGTTAGTTGCCTGAGACCTAATGAGCCGTCTGTGCTTGGCGGATCGTCGAGCTGTGCGTATGGTGCCAGTTATGTTAGTTTCTGTTATCATTGTTTATACTGTTAAACGAAAATGGAAATTAACGAAATCACAGAGCAACGGATCAACATCAAGCTTTTGGTGAAGTGCGGTAAAAGTCACCCAGAAATTACTGAAATGTTGACAGCTATTTATGGTGATAATGATTTGAAGAAAACATCAGTATTCAAATGGATTAAGCTTTTTAAGATGACCGACAAGACGCCACGGATGATGCAAGACCAGGACGACCTTCAACCACCTGAGTTGACGACAACGTTGATCGCGTGCGGTCCCTTGTCCTTACCGATCATCGGAAAACTGTCCGAATGATAGCTGATGAACTGAATTTAGGAAAATCAACAGTGCACACTATTTTAACCGAAAATGATGGATGGATACTTCAACATGACAATACACCTACACGTTCAGCATGGATTGTTTGCCAGTTTCTGGCAACAAATTGAATCACCATCCTTGATCATCCTCCTTATTCGCCAGATCTCGCCCCCTGCGACTTTTTCTTATTCCCAAAATTCAAAAATGTGACGAGGGGACATCACTGGAAAGATGTGGCCACAACAAAGCAAGAAACGACGATAAAACTAAAGAGCCTTAATGCCGAGGACTTTCAAGGGTGCGTTAAACAGTGGAAAAGAAAATGAAATAAGTACATAGCAACGAATGGAGAGTACTTTGAAGGGGACAAATTCGATGCAGACTAAATTTTGCACAGCAAAGTTTTTATGGCCTCAGTTCGCGTATTTATTGGACAGATCTCGTATACTACTATTGAATATAATGAAGATCAAACTAATATGTTATATGATGAAGATTGTCTGTAATTGTATTTTGTTTTTGATGAAGATTAGTACTATTGTGATTTTGAGATTTGAAGCTTAAAGAAATACCTCTTCATGTTATAGAATAACGGAGAGATGTCAACTGTCGTTCAGCTTCAGTTCATTGAGAGAGGCTACGTTTTACTTCTAGGCCTCTTTATCCAGAAGTGGAATTTGGACTGTCTGCTTATAGTGTCCTTGACCCCGGCTGGTTATCCACTCTTCATTTCATGAATTCTCTTTTGAAGGGGTAATGGACAGGATTTTCTGAGAGTTTTATTACCATAAGGAACCAACAGTTCATTATGTTTGTGCCTGGGTACATAGGTTGTTTATATATTGGTTGTGGTCGTGATGAGCGTGTGGTCTTAAAACTTTCATTTGTAGTATCATAAGATTGTCGCTGTATCGTTTATGTTTTTAAGAGACCCTTTTTGCTGCAATCGGGAAGAAGGAAGAGTACTGCGTTGCAAAGAGGTACAGAATATGGATCCAAATTTCATTTCTTTTATTGTAATTTTCAGGCTGTGTTTCAAGTATGATAATAGATTAGAAAATTTTATTTTAGCATTTATCTTTAAGTGTTTTTCGGCTCTCAATGGTGTCAATTATAAAATTTTTCATGTTTTTTAATACTAAATTCCAGCTGTTTAAATTGATGGGGGATGTTTAAGTTGATGAGCGATATCATAACTTTCCCAACAGTTATTTTGGATTGTGTTTAATTTTTTCGCTGAAATACATTGTAGGGCTAAGTTTGGGCCTTCCCTCGCCATGAGTGTTGCCAAATACTGAAAGTTATTCACACACGCCAAATTTTTCTAAAAGGGACGTTTGTTCCTTTTTCTATTTAACTTGTTCTAGAAATCATTAATTCAATTTTTTATGTTGCTTAAACACAGATGTTGATTGTGTCAGGTTTGTACATGATTTTTAAAGTAGGGAAAGGTATTATTGCATTCGTTTTGGTATAATTTTGAAATATTCTAGCATCGAAACATGAAAGGGCCTATCTGTGAACAGTGCTTTTGTCTATAGCATTTACTGTCTAACTGAAAATAGGTCATGCATATGCCCAGCGTTCTGAATACAATGTATCCTTTGATTATGCGGAGAGCTACTTCTTTTATCCGCAGCCACTCCGATATGTTATTCTACGAAATTTATACTGGTGGCCTGTAAAAGCGCTGTTCGACGTCAAGCGAGGCCCAAATTTCATTAGGCTGAATGCGCAAATGATGTTTGCTTACAGTAATTTTTTTGCTATTTTTTAATCCGTATGATTCTCTGAAATTTATTTATAAATATACCGCATGGAGACGTTTTGTAAATTCTCCCACCTGCAAACTCAAAAAATGTGTTTCACCTCACCAAATCACTCTCAAAACTCTCGACTTGTAACAGGCCCCTGATTCCGTTTGATTAAATAAGTGTGAGGCCACCTTTTGCTATTTCGATCAGACAAATCAATGGACTTGGACCTAAATGATAAGATAAACCACTTTTTTCGTAAACTTTATTTCCCTGGTGCGTCCTGAGGTCTCAGATGTTCGCACAACACCCGATAACCAACAAACATACTTAAATGAGAGCTCTTCCATTACACTGCATACAATTTTCATATCAAATTATTATTACAAATTTCCTATTTTCTGACATAAGTTCCTAATTTGCAACGAACAGTTTTAAAATGTCAACTTTTTCACTCACTTTCGGGACGTATTTTTCTCCATGGTTAAAGTTTTCTGAACTCATCCTTTCTCATTCCTTTAGAGCTTATACCTTCAAGGCAGTCTTTCTCACTAGTGCCTTAGGCGTACTCATTTATTTATCCTCTCAACCTCTAGCATAATACCTTCTCCCGTACATAATTTTGCGTTCGTAATTACCCTTCTCCTCTGGAATTTAATTGCAAAACCATTTGCAATTCTAATGCTTAAATATAGGTAAAAATTATACTGGTCAATTTGGCAAGGCGAAATGGGTTCGTTCATGTAACTTCTGGAAAGAGTTTCACCAGTACTGGGTTATGCCGTATGGGATCACAATATGATATTTAAACTATATCAATTTCTTAGCCTCGGAAGAATAAAAATTATATTATTATTTGTGGTAAAAAGTTGAATAAAAGCGAAAGATATTACAAAATAGACGAATCAGAAAAGTTATTCTAAAGTAATATACGTAGTATGATAAAAGTGCTGTGAATCTAAAATAATATAGTAAAAAAAAGTAGCCACTACAGCTGACATAGCGCTGGAACTATGGAAGCCGTTCTTCATAGGAATGAGTTTGGAGTAAGATAGTGTATATTAAATAATAAGTGTGTCATGGTCCAGGGGAATAATGAATTACAATGAATGGATCAAATTAGTAACGGGGAGGGATATAGAGGAGTAGGAACAGAAAATATTATTGAAAACTCTGGAATGAAACAGGTTAAAATCTTAATTAAAGATAAGATTGAAACATCATAAAATGGTGAAAAAAGTGCATTTGTTCAAGATAAAGTATAACGGAAAAATTACAGAGGGAAATTACGGATGGACTAGAAGAAACATAATGATGGTCGCTAAAGTTAAGAAACTAGTTTCCATAAAAAGCGTGGTTGACAGAGGAATTGAACGTGTATTTGCATCATCCGAGATTGGCGACCAGTGATATTGTAGATATAAACATTAGTTATTACATTAATTATTGATAATAAGGATGTAGTGAAGCATACCATTGTTAAATGCACACAACTTACTGGTAAATATTGTTACGATTAACGCCGGCCAATAACAAAGATATACTGCATTAGTGTACAAACAGGTTATATATATATATATATATATATATATATATATATATATATATATATACATATATATATATATACATATAGGACAGAACGGTTCTGTCCTCTTCCTTAAGAAAGTTGGCGTAGATCACTGAAAATGCGAAACAGAGTGAGTTTCTTTTCTTTTTTGTCTGTCTGTGTTTTTGTCTTGGTCCACAAGTTCAAACTTCATGTATATTATTATTCACGTCCGTGAGACTTTTACAAAAGTGTTATATATATATATATATATATATATATATATATATATATATATATATATATATATACACACACACACACACACACACACACACAAATTCATGTTTGGGATGGGATATATTTATCACAATGATGAATGTCCTTTTGCACCACACCCAGCGAATCGAATGGGATGGATGAACAGAGCTAGTCCGCCTTTGGAGTTATGAAGTCAGTGTAGTAGTACTTCGCCCTTCATTCTTGTCGGCAATGCATTTTTTATCACGTTGAAGAGTTTATTCCAGGAGGGTTTCGGTTTTACGCCGCCTTCGGAAACGCCAATGCATATTTGAGCGCCTCCAGGTGTCACGGCTGGGCGGGAATCAATCCCACAAAATATCAGCGCGGAAGGATCTCTCCCCGACCGTGACTCGCTTTCGCACACGCTCTGAGCGCACGCGGACGGAATGACGAAACACGGCCTTCTCCTTCGGGGCGCTCAATCGAGGGGAGCTTTCACCAGCTCCACACCGACCATCTCTAATTCTTTTAGCTCCATTGGATAAATTTATCATCATCATCCCACCTTTTGTTCCGTCTCGATTTCGTTCGCTCTGAATCCGCCGCCCGCGCGGTTGAAAGAGTAAAAACGACTTTCGATGTTTCCTCGATAAAAAGAGAGAGAGAGATGGAGAGAGAAAAGGAGAGAAAGTCTTGAGCAAAAATTACTACTCGGGAGTTCACAAGACTTAAGATAAAATTTGGAAAACATACAGGACAAAGGTTCTCTTCCCTCGGCGATTTCATTTATCGATTAATTTCTCTCCTTGCCTGACTCCAGAAAAAGTCTCAAAATTGACCACTTATTATAATTATATGCTACCCAAAATTATGGAGTCCTTTGTCCAACGCTAAATATTATTCGTTGCCGATGAAAATTCACGAAATATGTTTTCGTGCTCGGGAGCGTAAAATCGATGGCTAAGCACGCGGGGGGGGGGGGGTGTACGCTAAATTTCTCTTCTAACCAGCATCCTAGAATGCGCCGCACCCGACAACATCCCGTGAGTTAAATTTAGCTTAGCCCGTACATCGACGAGCAATTGCCTACCCTGTTTCGTAGTACCATGAATTTAACATGGCAATATGCATATTAAGGGAGGAGAAGGGGAAGTAGATGGGGTTAATTGATTTTGGGGTACCGGACGGGGGAAGCCGGGGGGCGAACGGGCGGGGAAGGGAGGGGCCGGAGAGGTTGGCGGCGGAAGTGGGAGGTGAGTGCAGGGGGGTAGTGGGGGCGGTGATGAAGCGTGGGGGGATGAGGGGTAGGATGGAGATGAGCAAAAATATTTTCGAACCTTTGCGGGCAATGATGTTAAATATACTTTCAGCTACTTACATTTTTGTGCTAATAATATAGGAACTAAATGCTTAACTGATTAAGTAGCCAAAACTCGGTTATGAGCCAATTGATACTATTTGGAGTGATCCGGAATATAAATAAATCAGTAGAAATCGCAAATGTTGTCAAGGGCCCGACGCCATCGCCAAATGCATTTAGGTAGTGATGTTTATATTAACTAAACGTTAAGAGAGAAAACTTTGTGAATTTTAGCAATATTGACTGCTTTTAATTCTTAGAAAAAATAGACGAGTGTAAAAAGTATGCTTTAGTAAAGATATATATATATATATATATATATATATATATATATATATATATACACATTTATCTATATAGACACAGATGTAGATTTTTAAACCATAGAGACACAAAGAAAGGACACTCACAATATGTTGTTTTGACGTTTCGACGGCTCGGCCGTCGTCTTCAGAATGGCGTTCTCGGGGAGCGGAGCGGAGAGGACATGTGCGGGGGAGAGGTGAGGGAAGGAGAGGTAGGGACCAATAGGAAAAGAACAAGGGGGTGGGAGGGGATATTCAGGCAACTATATGATGCATTCAGTGGGCTTGGTTCAGCCCGGGCGATTTAAATGACTGGGTGACCCAGATATGAGCCATCTCCCGGGTTCTCACTTCTATTATACTAGAAGATTTGGGAAGGGTTTCAATCACTGAAACGGAGAAGCAGTCATCAAAAGATTGATTGTGGGAAGCAGTGTGAGTAGGGATGGGATAATTGAGGAAGGCGGGAGATTTGGTGAAATATCGGTGGTTATTCATGCGGAGGGAAAGTGTGGTCGTGCATTCGCCTACGTAGAAGGCAGGGCAGAAGTTACAGGAAAGGCGATGTACTATACTATTTTTTGAGGAACAGGTGGCGACCGCTTGGGAGTTGGTGCTAAGACCCTCCCCCTCACTTATGTATATATGTGTGTATATATATATACATATATATGTATATACTACCTTGATCAAAAATTTCCCGGAATTTATTCAGAATCTTGGCTACGTAACTTTTGCAAATGTCAAGTTATGACACTAAGATTTAAAGGGAATATCAACAACAGATGTACCAATTTAACAAAAAAACAGAACTCAAATCGGAACGATGGGAGCGCCACACGGTGGTTATTCCGGGAACTTTTTGATCAAGGTAGTATATATATATATATATATATGTATATATATATATATATATACATATATTTTTGAAGGTACATTATTCGATAGGAATTTTCTTTCCAACTGACCGAATTTCAGTTTCCGTCGTCTTTCCACCGCCTTCGTGGAAACCACCCCTTAATTCCACGTTCCCTCTAGCTGCCACCCTTCTCCTCGCCTCTTCCATCCGCACCCCGCCACCGTTCAGAGCGTCTCCACCGAACCGTCCCTTGCCTCGTCCCCTTATTTCACCCGTCAACCTGCCTTATCCCCCCCTCTATTCCCCTCTCTTTCCACAAACCACCGAAGGCCTACTCGCAATCTCATTCCGTAGCTTAACATTGTTTCGAGCCGTGAGACGTGCGCTACCTCGTGCTCTCCATCCCATCTTAATATTTAATACAACCTTTACTTAACCTCACGGCACGGGCTCCAAGTAATCGATCCCTTCCTTTTCATGTGTGCTTGTTTTGATCTCCTTACTCGCCTGCCAGCATCGTCACTCATCGCTCCATTCCACCCGAGATAATATGAACACTGCTCTCCGCCCAACCCTATTTTTTTTTTCCTTCGCTCGGATATTTCCTGTTTATTGTAAATCACGTGGTGTCCGTTTTTTCATCGTTTTTTTCTTTAACTTTTATGGAATTAAATATCTGGTTCCAATTTTATGCAAAAACTGCGGCAATAGTTGTGTTTATGCTTAAGGTCATTAGGCATTTGAAACCTTAATGTGGCAGATCGTGGAAATATTTCAGACGTCATGTTTTTGCTTTAGCTTTATTGCAATTGACTACGTGTAGCAAAGCAATATGCACGGTATTTGTCAAATGCAACTTTAGGGCAAACCAACGAGGATATAAGTGGGGACAATGAATTTGAGTAGAGAATTTAATTAAAACTTTCCACATTACACCACCATTTTGGAGTGACATTGGAATGCAGTTCTCCATTACATATTCTAATAAAAATATCCTTTTTCACGTTTTTGGATCTTGTGGATTAGGATGTGCAGTTTTTCTGTGTGCAGCTAGGACCGTGTAGGTTCAAAACTCGGATTGTTCGCGGTGTTGCCACATGATGGTTTTTCTTGCACGAGTGTATGCTCTGGTTTGACCTCAATCGTTGGGGCTCCTTAAAAACTCAATTATTTCCACTGCCACTACTGATAATACTGCTTAAACAGATCTTTATAATAGGCTGGTGATTTAAGTTTAAAAACATCTGCAAACTCTGCTGCATAAATAAATCAATGGACCATGTTAAAACTGCTCCCAGGTCGTTTTATTTACTTTAACTCCGCTGCGACTCAAAAACCGTGTTGGTTTGAACAAACAAAAAAATGAATATATATATATATGCATATACGAGGGTCATCCGGAAAGTAGTACCCGTTCGTGAAATAAAGACACAAAAGTAAATATTAACAAACATAAAAAATTTTATTCGAAAGAGGATACTTTAAACTACTTCTCAACATAATCTCCAAGCAAATTAAGGCATTTGTCATAACGTGTGACAAGTTTCTGTATTCCTGCTGCATAGTCCTTCGCCGCCAGCTCATTGAGATACGCGAGGGACCCATCTTGCACAAATTTTTGCATAATGCAGATGGTGTTTAACAATTTCATGAACAATTGTTCGAGAAACATTGGGAAAATGCTCACAGATGTCATCAATTGTGACGCGCCGATCGTTCCTCACGAATTCGTCAACTGAGCTCACCAGTTGGTCTGTAATGACAGACGGTCTCCCCGAACGCTCATCGTCGTGTGTGTTCCCCCTCCCCATGTTGAAGTTGCGACACCACCGCCGAACAGACGACTCGTCCATTACATTGTCTCCATACACCTCCTTTAATTGGCGATGAATATCACATGGGCGAACGTTTCTTGCATTGAGGAATTTAATCACTGCCCTCACTTCACAACTGGCGGCGTTCTCAATTTTTTTAAACATTGTAAACAATCACAGAAACAACACAGGCAATGCTAGCGTCACGCAACTTGGCTCAGAGAAGGCAGACAAGCCACTGAAGCTATCTGACCTCGTCCAGCGGCTACTCGCGTCGTCAGCACTTCATGCGGCACGAACGGGTACTACTTTCCGGATGACCCTCGTATATATATATGTGTGTGTGTGTGTGTCTGTGTATATATATATGTATATATATGTATATATATATATATATATATATATATATATACACACAGGGTTCGTCCGGAAAATAAGTGTACTGAGCTCACGAAAAAAAAAATTATTACACTTTTACATATCTTAAGCTAATATTCCTCAAAATAGGACCCTTGTGAGTCGATACACTTGTTCCAGCGGCGTTCCCATTCCTGGAACGATCCCGCGAAGGCATCATCGGGAACCTCTCGAAGACTCGTCGTCGACCTCTTCTCTGCCCTCCACGAACATCTTGTGCCACCGAAAGATCATGTTTCTGGACATGGCTGACTCCCCGTAAGCCTGGTTAATCATACCGACAGTTTCGGTAGACGATTTCCCAAGCTTTACCGCAAATTTGATGGAATAACGCTGCTCCAAAAACTTCGGCATCGCGTTCCGTGACGTGGGTCGAGCGTGGAGGTTCGCGTTAACAGAGCTCCTCACCACACCACAGCTCAGAGCCAACTACCTTTTTCAGCGTCGCTTGCCAACATACCCCCCTCCATTCGCAGCCCGTCAGAGCGGTGCTGGGCGCGCCTGGAGCGGCGGGAAAAAATCAGTAGTCAGTACACTTATTTTCCGGACGAACCCTGTATATATATATGCACAAGGACTGTCCCAAAAAGAAGTAGAATGTATTTAGGGAAAAATATTTGGAGATCAAAGCACGAATTGCTAAAAGTCTTCATGAGAGTCACTTCCACAGTAGAAAAAGACAAGATTGTCACACAAGCAGTCTTCTTACATCAGCTTGGGAGCCATTCTGGCACACCTTTTTCATGGTTAAATCTTCAATAATATTACAATACACTGTGATTTTCTGAATATTGCACTCTTGTGTTAATATACTGGCACTTGACACTTCAATCAGAATCAATCAGATTTGAGTTTGTCTGAATATTTGCACGTTTTCATCACATTGTGTTGCTGATGGATTTCCAAGGTATTCCTCATCGTCAACCTCCTCGTTACCTTCCTAGCGCATCCCTGCAAGCAGAAAACCATCACTGGAGACATCTCCATAATATCCTTAACTATGATCATGTTCGCCAAACCCCATTTCCGAAACTTAATGCACAATGTTATCGCATATCATTTCTCAATGGAAAATGGCATCGTGAATACATGACGTGACCATTGAACAAGGGTTCAGTCTAGCAGCAATTCCCATGCGGTAATTGCCCACATTTAACTGACGCGGGTAGCGTTGCTTGCCCAAAATCTCCCAACACATTTCTCACAGCAAATCACCCTACTCCACCTATTTGCATTGGTGGTAAGAAATCATTCTACTTTTTTTTGGAAATATGTATACATTATATATATATATATATATATATATATATATATATATATATAAATATGATTTCGAAGAAGTAACATGGAAGTGTTGAATAACAAGCTTTGACAGCGACAAACAGTATAAGAACACACACATAAAAAGATCACTCACATGTTATTTCTTGATCATATCGACGGAATTCAGCTCCGTTTTCATCGAAAGAGGTAGAAGTAATGGCTTCTGGAATAGGAGATGTGAGAGGTGCGAGAGAAAGGGAAGGGGGCCAGGGGAAGGGGAGAACGGGAGGCGGAGGAGGGGTGAGAGGAATGGTTGGGGGAGAGGAAAGGGAGTGGAGAGGCTAGAGGGGAGCGGAGATGGGGAAGGAGTGAGAGGGAGGAAATGGAATTGACACAAAATCGGAAAAGAAAACAATCTACTCACCACAACTGTTGCAACATCCGAGACCCCGGTATCAACTTACAAAGTCGTGATCAAGACCCTGCAAGTCGAAACAAAGGCCACGCACACCAAAACTCATGCGGAAAAACAAAGTATTCAACTCTCCGATAGGCATCGCTTCCACAAAGTAACAATTTTAGGCCATTCCCATCAGTGAACGACATTGAGGCCCGGATGCTGTCAGGCCATACAGAGGTAAATGAATGTCATTTCAAGAGTTTTTAATTCTATAGGGTTATCGGATGTGGGAAGGGACGCTAAGACGGAAACATTGTAGCCCTGGTTGAAGGGGGTTTTATGATGGGAAGCATGTTTAGGGATGAGGAGACTCGCGGACGGGGTGGAGGTATTGCACGAGGCGCGGTGGTTGTTAATCCTAAGGTTCGGGGGTGTGGAACATTGGCCAATGTAAAAGGCCGGGCAGAGTTTACAGGTCAAAAGATAGACAACATTCTTGGAAGTGCAGGTGGAGTATGGGAAGAGCGGGAGATAGTTAAAAGGTGGGATAGAGTGGGGTGGAGTGGTGAAAATAGGGCAAGTTTTACATCTGCCTCGATGATATGGAATGGGTATGGCTCTGGGTGTGTGAGGGGATTTTGAGAGCGGCTTAGTGGATTTGAGGATATCTGCTAGGTTGGCAGGCCGTTTGAAGGTGACCGAGAGGCATTTGGAAAGAAGGTTGAAAGAAGTGTTGTGATTTTTGAGGATGGGGAACAGGTCTTTGAGGATGAATTTGATGGACTAAATGCCTGGGAAGTAGGTCGTACAGATTGAGAGAGAGTGGGAGTCTGTGGTCGAGGCAGGTTTAGGGGTTAGTTTAGGGGGTTCGGGATGGTTGCAAATACGGTGACCGCGGATAGAGAGGGAGTAAGGGAGGGAGCGCTTGGTATGGGAGGGGTGGCAACTGCTGTGATGAAGATATGGCTGCTTATTAGTAGGTTTAATATGGACAGAGGTCTGGAATTTGTTGTTGCTGAGGGAAATATTGACATCGAGGAAGGTGATCTGAGAGGATGAAATGGTCAAGGTGAAAGAAAGAGATGAGGAATCAATGAGTTGGGAGATGAAGGAATTGAGGGAGTCTATACTATGTGGCCTGAGTAGAAAGATGTCATCAATATATCGGAGCCACAGGAGGGGTTGCAGAGGATAACTAGAAAGAAAATTCTCTTCCAGGTCACCGAGGTGGAGGTTAGCATATGAAGGGCTGAATCTACTTGTTATTTAACACTTCCGTGTCACTTCGACGAAATTATTTATATATATATATATATATATATATATATATATATATATATGTGTGTGTGTTATATATACAATATATATATGTATTATATATACATATAAATATATTATGTATATATGTATAATTTAACAGGAGAAGCGAGATACCAGATAATAACACATACAAATGAAACTCATACTTATTCAAAATTTTTGGTGGCCAAACCACCTTCTCTGGGAAAAAAGGAACTGGGGAAAGGTGATTTGGGCTCCGAAAATTTGGAGTACGTGTTAGTGTCCTTTATTATGATTTTCTCTGTTTTTTTGTTGGCTAACGCTATCTCACTCCTTTCTTTAAATTATATTTGTATACATACATCCACACAAACACACAAATATACGAGGGGGGACCCAAAAATAACCGGAATGTTGTTATGGATTCTTTAGTTCTCAATATATTTATATTAAACTTTGTTCATCTTCAAAGTATTCCCCATTGACCACAATGCACTTCTCCTAACGATGCTTCCATTGTTGGAAATATTTCTGAAATTCATCTATCGGGATGTCATTTTGGCCTTCTAGTGATTTTCGTTTTACCTACTCCACAGTGTCAACGGGCTTTCCTTTCATGTCCCTTTTGAGTTTGGGGAACAAAAAGAAGTCACAGGGATCTTAATCCGGTGAGTAAGGGGGGTGGACTATCAATGTCATGCCGTGTTTTTGTCAAAAACTGCATCGCGGAGAGGGCGGTATGAGTCGGCGCATTGTCATGATGGAAGAACCAGTCGCCTTTGTGCCAAAGATCTGCTGTAGAATCCTCTGCATCTCCACGACACTCTAGACATCTGACTAAGTTGATCAATGGTTCTGCAACGGTCTTCACAAATGAGGGCAATGATTTTGTGGACGCTTTCGTCAGTACTTGATGTTGAAGGGCGGCCTGAGCTGGGTTAGTCTTCAATTTATATTTTACCATTTTCAAACCATGTAAACCACTCATAGACTCTGGTTTTCCTTAGGGCAGCTTTCCCATAAGCAGTCTTGAGCATTACAATACTTTCCGCGGCCGATTTCCTCAACAGGAAACAAAATTTCACTGCAGCGTGTTACTCTTGATAATCCGCCATCACGTTTTTCGTCGAAATGAAAAAAGTGGTTTCACTGAAACAACTCACGGACGGACCGATCCAGTCACAGCGACGGTGCTGCGCATGCTGACGCAGGAGGCGTGAGCCTTAAGTGCGATCGGCCGAACAAAGGCTCCCCCCACTCTGGCTCCCCACCGCTGCCCAAATTCCGATACTTTTATATATATATATATATATATATATATATATATATATATTATATATATATATATATATATATATATATATATATATATATATATATATATATATATATATATATATATATATATGTATATATATATGTACGGCGCGGAAACGTGGTCATTGAAGCAGGAGGATAGACGTAGATTGGAGGCTTTTGAAATGTGGGTGTGGAGAAGAATGGAGAAGGTTAAATGGACAGAGAAGAAAACAAACGAGGAAGTACTTGGTATGGTGGGCGAAGAGAGGGGTTTGCTGGGAGTAATCCTATGGAGGCAGGAAAAGTGGCTGAAGGGGGTATTGACCGGCAGCGGGATGTTGAAGACTGTAATAGAGGGGAGAATGTTAGGCAAACGAGGAAAGGGAAGGAACAGGATAGGGATGTTGGACGGGATGAAGGGAGGAAGAAAGTACTCACTGCTGAAGAGGGACCTGATGTGAAGTAGGATGTTGTGTTTTGCTAGGGGTCACAAATTATTAAATTAGTAATTATGTCCATCCAAAAACCTACCTTAACCGGTAGATTACCTAATATATATATATATATATATATATATATATATATATATATATATATATATATATATATATATGTTTGTGTGTGTACGTGTGTATATACCCACACGAACATGTCTTTAAATTTCTTTCGTCTTCAAGTCAGATGACAGCCTTACCCAACTCTTATTCCCATTTTGAGTCCCCAACCATTTCTCATGTGTTGACAAATCATCTTTCCTAAACCCCTCCTTATTTGTCCGTCCTTCTTTTATATGTTGTATTTATTACATCCTCCTTTATTTGCTATTTTTAGGTTTGATTACATTATATTCCTTTCAGTCATTTTCTTTTGTTTACATTCCTATTATGGTCCTAGTAAACTTTTGTGTCTCAAATTGTTCTTCTTTTCCGGCTCTTTCTCGTTTTAAGGCCATTCCACGTCAAATCTAAAAGTAAAACAAAATCCATACATTATATTGAAAATTTGAAAATCTAGTAAGGTTTTTGCAATAATTTTAAATTTATTTTGGTGGATTAGTAAAAGGAATGTTTTTTTTCAATATAGTACAGAGAGTTACTGTTTATTAATTTATTGCTGAAAGAATCAAATATCCAATTGATTCGAAAGGGTGAGAATGAAAATTGAGTTAACGGTAAAAATTAAATAGCGAAAAACAACCACTTTATGCTTGTAGCCGGAAATTCAGGCATAATATTTTTGACCTTTTATTTTCCAGTTTTCCCATAGCGGTAATTGAAAATGTTTTCCTAGAAGTTATCCCACAACCGTCTCATTCGGTAATTTTTCAAGGAGATAATTAATTTCCTTCCTTTTCACTTTATTTTCAAATATTAAAAATGACGCTTTTAAAAGCAACTCAGCACTGAACATATTTTAAGTGGTCTTCTTTACAGAATGCATCTGCGTTGCAAATCAATCGAAATCCTTTTCCACAAGCAATAAAATGAAACCAAGGCGACATTTCTTTAATCAAATATCGCAGAGTTGCACTTTCTTTCGTATATTAATGTTCGCCAAAATTTACATTTTTTAACGTTTCTAAAGATCTATTTAAAAATATATATTTTTCGAAAAATCTATGTAATAGGATTTTTGTAAATTGCGTGGGTCACACTAATACACCAAATACCATTGAAATATCGGACGTGAAGTTGATTGATTTAACTCCGAACGAGACCTAAATATATTTTTTCTTTTTTTCAGTCCCCTTCTGTGTATTTTCACGTTTCTCTAAATAACTACCAATTTAATCCAACACTGAAACCTGTTTTCAGATGTTTCCTTTCTTCTGTGGTCTGCTTTTCATCCGGTCCATGTATCCACTAATGTCATATTCCTCTCACATATTTTCACGTACTGCTTCCTTGCTCGCCCCGTCACATCGTCTTGAGACACTTACAGTAGTGCAGTCGCTTCTGTTGCACTGCTCTTAATTCTTCATCCTGTACACATTCTCAGAGTAAGCTATCCCGTGCTTGATGTCCGTCAAGCTTCTTGCGTTCTGCCTTGAGCCGTTCCGATTCAGGGGAAAGATCCACTTGCTCCAGTTTCTCTCCCCGTGGCGCGACTTCTGACTCTTTTTTTCTCCCGCATGTTAGACTTTAATAATTTTCTTCGTAATGATTTTGAAGTTCTATGTTTTCAAAGCTTGTGCATTCCCTTTCAAGGATCACTTTTTAGGTCCCCTTGAATCTCCGCTACAGCTGTAATGTCATTTATGCTCGTATGGAATTTTAACCCCCCTCCCCCCAATCCTCCTCCCTGGTTCCTTTTATGCCATCATTTCCTCGTACCGCCTTTATTGTCCGACCAAAGTTTCAGTCGCATGCACGGCTACTATTTACGATATGAGAATTTCTTCGGTCGTTTATTGATGCCTTCATGTTTCCCTAATGTGAGTTACAAACTTCGATATTTGCCTAAATTAAAGGAAAAAACTGCGGAAAATAACCTCGATAAAAACTTTAGTTCGGTCACGCACCGAGGCGCTCACACCAAGTGGTGCCTCCTCCACCTTCATTATCCTCCCATTCGAGTCGGGGCGAATGTTTTGTCTGCGAGTGCCCCTACTTTTCCATTGTATGTATTTCCATGCCTTGCAGAATTAGGAATCGAGGAGAAAAATTAAGATCCTCACGATTGATCGACTTGTGATTCGAGCGATTTTTTCCATTAACTCATTCAATTAAATCATAAAACACATGACTGTAGTTTATTAAACACATGGAGTCTTATTTAAATGATAGCCATGGTATAAAGGTTTTCAAATTTATGGGGAAAACCTTTCCGTTTCACATACGAAACTACCACACACGATGGTTAATTATGTGCGTGCCATTTTTATTTGCTCATCTGAAAGCACGGAGTTTTGAAGGTCACGTGCGAACGTCATGTAGGTCATGAAAATTGGTAATAGGCTATCATTTCGTGCAGATTAACTTTAATAAACGGAATTGGAATATCTTGTATTATCCATGATAAAATTTTAAAGCAATTGTATCCAAAGAATTTGGTAAATCAGAGAGAATTTCTCCTTAGGAAGAATTTATTTATTGTTTAATAATGCCCAGCAATCCACTGCTAGGCAGTGTGATAGAAGGTCATTGCACACTAGACTACTTCTGAACCAATACACTCCTCCCCCAAGCGCGGACGTACAGCGTTATTCTAATCCCTTATCGTTCGTGGGAAAGATGACAACCTAAATCTAGTTTTCTTACACTTAATATCTCTAATTGTATTTACATGACCATTCATACCATAGTATTATGGGGCTAATTACACATTTTCTACATCATCGCTTGGGAAAGATCCCTCCAATTTATGCAAATCTGTAATCCAACCCTAGTTTTGAGAGTGTTTCCCCAACCTAGGTACTCTAATAGTTGTGATATGCCACTCCGTTTATCATAAAAGCGCTTTGCAACTCTAGCTCCTCTGCGCTGCATGCGATATGATTCGGCAATCCATCCAACTTTATGAAAATATATCTGCAGCCTACTCCCAATGAGGGCTAATCAGGAAAAGATAATATTTTTCTGTAATTGCATGTTAAAA
The DNA here is from genome assembly GCF_022747635.1 of Hetaerina americana. Lineage (NCBI taxonomy): Eukaryota > Metazoa > Arthropoda > Insecta > Odonata > Calopterygidae > Hetaerina > Hetaerina americana. The sequence continues at coordinate 105,453,113 of NW_027286069.1, read as the reverse complement.
CAAAACGATGTAAAACCAGCATTTCCTCAGGATTTATTGAATTAGAAGTGGCCACCATCACCATCGAACACCAACGAACATCGTTAAATGCAGCGGAGTCAGGTTCAGTGGATCGGATTAATACGGTGACTGCCATCGTGGCACTTCACGTTGGGGTTCCCGGTTCGGCTGCCGAAGGGGTGGGGGACGTTCCTCACCCCGCAGTGTCCTCGTCCACGCGTCTGCCTGCGCGCTACCCGTAATATCGACCCCGCAACAAAGTTCCACAAGGGGTCTCTCGTCCATAAATTGCTACATACACGGTGGGGGTGGCGGGGGAGGGAGGGATGGGAGCTCTTCTCCGTTCAGGTGTGAGAGCAAGTGTTGGACATGCCGCGAGGAAACGAGTAATCGTGCGTGCTCCCGCATCAAACGCCTTAAATTAAATTCTGCAGCCCATAAAAAAATAGAGAGGAAATTTGTTCACCATGCAAGTTGAGCGTGTTCTTTTTGTCGTAGCCTAGTATTTTTGCTCCTGAAACCATGGAATCTAAAGACTCTCCGCTAGATTAAACCTTTTTTAAAGGCTTCAACGGTGAGATTGTACTTATGATGCCATGGAAATAATATAAGCCCCGCGCTACATTAGACGGCTAGACAGTGGTGGAGAAATTAGAAAAATAGGTTAAGAATGGATGGATTCAAAGATATGTTTTCCTGAAAATAGTTTGAGCACACAATTTTTCGTCTCCTTTGCTCGCGTAGAATTTCTACGGCGTCTTTTCCTACCTTGCGTCCTAAGATGCGCTACCAAGCGCCCTTGCGTTAGGTGGCATCTTGTAGACTTAAATGAAAACAACTGCCTTAGTGGCAAATATAAATTTAAAGGTCAAAACGCTCACGGAATTTTCAAGGTTTGTTGCTGTTACTTTTGCATCTTATAAAAAGCATTGAGCCAGTTTACCAAGGAGCATTAATGCAATGTATGCTATTTAATGTATTAGAATAACAGGTTTCATCTTCCGTGTAACGTTTCGGTCATACACCAGTTTAAAGGAAGTAATTGAGTTTTCATGGCATGTTTAAGGAAATTAGATTCCTGTAGAATTGCGAAAACTTCGTTGAACATGAAAGAATGGTCAAAGGTAATTTCTATGGACTAAGATTTTTCATTACTATGTGGCTTCATTAATATTTTAGTATAGTATTGACATTCGAAAGATGACAAGAGAAAATACTGCAAAGAAATGCCAGGTAGGGCAGGTTTATCAGCACTTAAAATTGAATTACTGGCGGTTGTTTGAAGTAGCGCTTATAAATGGCATCAATATTCTGGAATATATGATTCATATTTTCGGAAACTGTAATGCTTGTCATACTTTTTGAGCAATCAAAAGTAAGCCACATATGTGGTATAAAAATACGCCCAGCAGTATAAGGATTTGATTTTTCCAGTAATTCTAAATTTTCCCCATGGTCCTATCACCTTCCCAAAATGTTAGGTTTCCACTCCGTCGAGGGGAATTTTGAAGTAATTTCTTGCTTAGAGGCACTCGTTGAAGACTATTATAATATGGTAATATAAAACACCAAATTTGGTTTTAACATATTCCCGACAGTTTTACCCATTGCAGGTTCTCAAAATGCTTCGTAATTTAGACTCGTAATCGATCTTGGAGAGTGTTAGTAGAAAATATTGCATATGTGGTTAGCGACCCCCTGTTTAATTTTCGTATAAGAATATTCTACCTTTAGCCCATGGAAATCCACATTTATATAGGATTCATTATATAAAAAAAGCAGAAATGAGTAGCATCTCAGTAAATACAATTACTGTATTCTGTTCTACGCATTTGATTCCTCCAAATAGCTTATTTTTATTCATTGCGGTGTAGCAATGTCACGGTGTGTGATGATCTGAAGCAATTTAAACTCCAAAGCATTAAAATTTATGTGAGTTCCTATTTCATCCTTTATTTTTTTCTGCCAGTCATTTCCGTGCTATTTCTCCTAGACCCACTGCGCTATTAATGCTCGAAAACGCTTAATTGTACTTTGGACATTTGTAATTTATCATTCGAGTACCGAATACCGTAAATATCTCAGTATGGGTACCACATGCTGTGCAAAGGACTAGCATGAAAGACATATGCAACCCCAACCGATTCCAAGGCGGTTAGTCTGCGATGTTTCAAAATTCAAATCCTCGTCCACTGGGCACAATACAAAGCAAGACCAAAAAAGCCTTTTTTTCTCAATGGCGTTGAAGTTTTCGTGTAAAAAGAATTTTTTATAAATAACGCCTAAATCTTAGTATTTACTTGGTCATTGCTAAGCTCATGAGGGAAAACTGCATATTATGCTTATCGTGGCAGTATATTCTAAAGAATTTCACAAGATTCCTACAATCCTCAATTCATTTGTGTTTGTTTTAATAATCCCTCGTCAAAGTCAGAATTAAACTCGAGTCATATATGCCTTTCCTGAAAGTTTTAGACCGGCTTGTTCCGAGTGACTGTGAGTTGTTTCGCATCCTCTTTTTATAATAAGCCTGTTCACCCGCATTATCCTCTTAATGAGTTTTCTGAAACGCTTGAAGATTGTTTTACTTCTAATGCAATCCCTTTAAGATGTATCATTCAGCTCAAATATTCTCTCGCATATTAATATGAAAATGGTTTTTCCTCTTGATTAAAATATGAACAAATTTACAGCGGAAAACTTCTGGGAACATGCGTTCACAGATGCGACGATTACTAATATCTTCTTAATGAGAGTTATGTCTGTTATAAGTAAATCTATATGTGTGTGTATATATATATATATATATATATATATATATATATATATATATATATATATATATATATATTAGATGTGAGTTGTGGTAGTCCAGGAGGTAGAGCGTTAGCCTACTGACCGGAGGGTCCCGAGTTCGATTCCCGGGCAAGGCACTCTGGGCACCTGCAGCTCCACCCAAATTATGTGAATGTGAATGAATATATATGTATGTATATATATATAATTATATATATAATTATATATATAATTATTATTATTAGATAATCTACCGGTTAAGGTAGGTTTTTGGATGGACGAAATTACTAATTCAACAATTTGTGAACCCCAGCAAAACACAACATCCCACTCTACATCAGGTCCCTCTGCTGTAGGTATTCCTACTTCCGAGTTGGTCTCAAAATTCCACACTCTCACCCTTTCCCGCCACCTCCTCCTCAACCACCCCCACTCATTCAATATAAGTCTGACCTCCGCAGCATTTACAACCTTCCCCCTCCTCCCAAAGGCCCTCCGGTTTTTCCAAAACGCCAGCCACCACCGAACAATCCCAACACCCCCCCTCCCTCCGACAATGCCCATGACATTGTAAACCTTTCAAACACCAGCCTTTCAGACAATGAAATATCCGTTCTTAGTAAAGGCCTATCCTTCTCCCCTACACCAAAAATAAACCACATAAACATACTCACTGATACCCTCAATTTCTGCCGAAACCTTCGATGGCGCGCCTTCTGGAAATCACAAAGTAATCCTTTCAGTAACTTAAAAACCAATCCCGCACTTGGCAAATTCCGCCCGGCTACAACTCATGAGCCAAAACCCCTTCCTAGTAACCATCCTGTCGAAATTTTTATACGTCTCCTTATCGAAAAAGTTTCCAATCAATCCTTCAGAAAACATCTCAGACCGAAAAATAACCTCTCCATGAACGAACGTCATACCCTAAAAACCCTACAGTCCAATCCTAACATCGTTGTTACCTCCGCCGATAAAGGCTCCTCCGTTGTAATTCTAAACACCAATGATTATATTTCCAAAGCCCTCGCTCACCTGAACGATACATCCACCTATACCACTCTAACCAAAAACCCAACACAAACTTTCCAAACCGAAATTCGGTCTTTTCTCCTCCACTCCGGACCAGAAGAAGGCCTCACCTCCCAAGACATATCCCTACTTTCACCCCCAAACCCCAGAACACCCCAGTTTTATCTCCTCCCAAAAATACACAAACCCAACATCCCCTGTCATCCTATAGTTTCCAGTTACAATTCTCCCACCGAAAGAATCTCCGCATTCCTTGACCACCACCTACAACCACTTGTACTCTCCTTGCCCTCCTTCACGAAAGACACGTACCACTTCCTCGACCGTCTAAATTCCGTCTCTATTCCCTCCACACCCAACCTACTTATGTCCAACATCGACGTTACCTCACTTTACACTTCCATTCCCCATGCAGAAGGTTTATCCTCCCTCCGGCATTATCTCTCTCTACGCCCCCTACCCCAGCGCCCCTCAACGGAATTTCTCCTCAATCTTGCCACTTTCGTCCTAACTAAAAATGCATTCACTTTCCAAAATTGTTTTTACCTACAGACAAAAGGCACAGCGATGGGAACGAGGATGGCACCATCATACGCCAATCTCTGCATGGGCCATCTCGAAGAGACTTTCCTGTCACAGCAACCCCTTCAACCTCTTTTCTGGGTCCGCTACATAGACGATATTTTTATTCTCTGGACACATGACTCTGATTCTCTCAACAATTTCTTATCCGCCTTAAATTCATCTTTCACTGTTAAATTCACCTCTTCCATTTCAGACTCCACCATTACCTTTCTTGACACAGACATCTCACTTCAAAACAACAAATTCACTACTTCAGTACACATCAAAGCCACTAACCATCAGCAATACCTACATCACACAAGCTATCATCCTCAACACACGAAACGCTCGATTCCTAACTCTCTCTATCCGCGGACACCGAATTTGCAACACCACAGCCACTCTCAACAAATACCTTGACAATCTACACCTTGCACTCCTCAAACGCGGTTACCCAGAAAAGTTACTACGAAATAAAATCCACCGTTCCACCCGACCACACACACCACACAATAACAAGCCCACATCTGACGCAGGACTCAACCTTTGCACCACCTATTACCCCGGATCACACAGACTGAAAACCCTCCTTAAAGAACTGTTTCCAATTTTACATGACAATGACGCGACCTCATCCTTACTACCCCAATGCCCATCTATCGCATACAGACGACCCGCCAATCTCAAAAACCTTCTGAGATCCACCAACCCTTTGGCGCCTCCCCGTGACAAATTTCCCAATATTTCCCCAACTTCCAACCGCCCCCGATGTAAAACCTGTCCTCTTATTATGCCTACTCCCCTCTCCCTACATCCCCTCATTGCCCCCTCACCTCGTTCCCACGCTAATTGCCTCTCAAAAAATATTATTTATCTTTTATCATGCAAACATTGCACTTCCTTTTACATAGGTGAATGCATTACCCCCTTATCCATCCGAATGAATAATCACCGGTACTCCTGCAATTCTGCCTCACTCTCCTCTCTTCCTATCCCTTCACACGCCAATTCCCACAACCTTTCATTCGACCAGTGTTTTGCTCTAAGCATCCTAGAATCCCTACATGATTCAGCCACCAACATAGAGGTGAGAACTCGTGAATCCGCCTACATACTATCCTTCCGTTCCTTTAAAATTCCCACCCTTAACCGCCATATTTAATTTCCCTCCCAGCATTCCCTCCACACCTCCCCTCCCGCCCATAGCTCTTTCCCCTCTCCTCAGCAATAGCATATTTTCAGTCTCTCTTGAAGAAGGCCTCTGAGAGGGCCGAAAGCTCGAACAATTTACCGTGTGAGTGTTCTTTTAAATGTGTCTATTCTTTTCTATTTGTGTTATATTGTGTCAGCCCATTATTGTGCCGCTCGTGTGAGTTTTTCCGTACAATCGTTATATATATATATATATATATATATATATATATATATATATATATATATATATGAGATTTGGTCACAATTTTTCTCTCTAATTCAGTTTTCCTAGGACCGACCCTTACGGGGTGACCAAGTACCAATTTAAATTTTCAGGAGGGGTAGGCTAATTGGAAAATAAAATTTTCATCGTCTTCTAACCACCAATATAGTTAATAAACTGTCAGAAATCCATGTTGCAACGTTGGTATTAAGAAATAAATTTGGAAACACTAGTGGAACAGTCCGCTGACCTGCAGCTAATCCATGTCACTTGGCTTGATATTGCGGATCATGAACAATATCTTAATTCAAATGTTCAGATAGAAACTTTTACGTCAGCCTGGTGAGGATTGCTCCTCTGCCACCTTCATCATTTGTAGTGTTCCTGTTATTCTGATTAGTGAGCCTCGTTAATTCGTGAGATTTTTGTCAATTATGAACTATACTCATTAATTTGGATTATTTTCATTTGAGAACCAACGATTCGAAATCAGATAATCCAAGCAGGATGTAATTAGTAATGTTACGGTTTAATTTTCATTTATCCACGAGAAATACGATTAAACGTTCATATATCTTACTTTGTCATAAAAATACTTACAGTTACTTACTTACCCGTAGTTCAAAAACGAGAAGAGAATTTAATATAGCGAATATTATCATAAATCATATTCTTGAGTTCATTGTATTCTCTTGCCCTTCAAAGGGGCCGAGATTAGGGAAAAGGGAGGAGACAATCTTGCCTCAAGCGCGTGCTGACTTTCATTACAAGTTTTTGTGGAAAAGAATAACTAGATCTTTAGGTAGGACAGGGTAATTGGTTTGAATAAAAAACGACGAAATTACAAAATTCAATATTTAAACATTGGTACATGATCGAAGTTGTTTCAAGCCGATACACTTGTATCTAAGTTATTAGGGCCAGTTACATACACTCTGAAAGCCTAACTTATTAAAAAGATATTTTGAAAGAGCACTATTTGAAATCGAATACTTTGTTCTATTCTTCAAGCTTTTTCGTGATATTCTGATGGATAAAACGGCACCGTGTATCGCATATCCATTAAAATGGAGAAGATGTGGTATAGCGTGAATGGAAGCGGAAGTGTTTGAAAACAGTGCGGCGAGATTTATGAACGACCTGAATGCGAAATCGCCGGTCTTTCACCGGCCTTTAGGATGGCCAAATTCCAATTAAAACAGCAGACAACGGCGGGGGCGCATGCGAGAGCTGGAGGCTTTTCAACAAGTGCGAGGACACCGGCGGGAGTCTCGGCGGTTGCTGGAGCGATGCGGGGGGAGGGCGAATACCCTTTTAAACGCCCCGGATGGGACATCAAAAATCTGGATGATATGGGTTACATGTATCCTCTCAATTGGCCCGCGAGCGCTCATGTTCTGAATTCACTCAAACCTTTTGATATAAATAGAACCAGTGGTCGATGCTTCATTTGAAATCTAATCGCACTCTAAACCAAAATTCTTCGTTGCATCTTGTGTGTATATCGGCTCTGTTTTCTGTAACAAATATCTTCTGTTTCATTTAACCCAACCTTTATGTTCCATTACCCTCTGACATTATTTCCCTAGTATAGATCACAAGTCATGATTATGTATGCTCATATGTATTACCATACCAAAAGGTGGTATGAAGAGAATACATTTGAGCTTTATAGGTCGAATGTGTAGACATGTGTAGAAGCATAAGTCTTACCCCAGACCCATTTCTATCTACCTATTCATGGACTCAGTTAGGCCTGTACGAATCAGTAATTACTTTCTGATCTCAAGTTAAACGTTTGTAGTCCTATTATGGTTAGAAAATGTTACTGGTTCATGACAAGTTTATTTTAGTTGTGAGAAACGTTTGGGCGACCTACATCGTAGATCTGAAGTACCATCGCTACTGTCCGACCTTAGCGATTTGGGTGACATTTTCAAATGCATCTTCCGTCACCTATTGTCGGGCTTTGTAAAAATTGAGGTATCCGTGGAAGAACATTTCATGGCCAAAAAGTAGTGAAGGTAAACGAATCGTAATTTCCAGGATCACGTGATGCCACGCAGAGTTGCGTCAAGTTTATCAAATGATTATTCATTCTGAATAACAATAAAATGTAATTTTTCTCTGGATAAAAAATATTTATTGCGACATAGGTTTCTAGGTATTATATTATTAAGGGGCGAGTGAAAATGAATTGAAGCATGTGAGTGGGATGGGTATTGGGTATCTCTGATATGGTCTGACGATAACGCCATGCTGCCAGAAGCCAGCCCATTGTAGCCTTATTACGACGAATTATGACTTAGGGCAACCAAAGGCAATTTTGCTCTTCTCTTTTGCTACCATACCTCTGCCCAAACTTGGAATTTCAGCAATTATTTCGTCAATCTGCCTCCTTTCTGAGCATCACCTCTCTCCTCTCGTCTGCCATCTCTATCCCTCTTCTGATATTCGTCCATCCCCCACACTAATCTTCTTCCCCCAGACCAATATTAGGCATTAGGCGACCTCTGGCTTCACTTTACCTGATGATAACGCAATATACTGATGTCTAAGTTTCAATGAATTATTCTATCCGGTTTAAATTTGAACACATTTATTCCTTCGTTTAGTACATTTCAATGTTCCAGCACAGCACGCTTGTTTTTACTCAATCCGATCCTTTTGTTTCCCTAGTCTCCTTACCAGAACAAAAACTCAGGAAATATTTTTAGAGCAGAGAAGGTACCAATAAAAAAATAAGGCAAGCCTTTTTTTAGCAAGACTTAGAAATTGGTGTAGTAACTAAAAATTTTCTTCCGATATGTTACGAGCGGAATTTTAGCTGGAGCGTTAACGACCGTTGACTTCAATAAGATTTTTTTGCCTCCTGCAATCAGCGTGCATATGGACTTATCTGCTGAGTAGCGAAAGTTTTTCGGGGGCCCTTGATCTTAATGGAATTTAGATGAGGTTTTTCGCCCTATCTTTAGCACAGTTCAATATCAAGTTACGTGGAATAAATTATAAAAAGAACCCTGGAAGTGGCTCATGAAAAGGTGATTTTAGGCAACGTGCGGTCTTAGTCACGTGCTGTTTGAAAGATAGCTAAGACTTTGTGAACTAGGCCGTGGCAGACCAGCAGTTAATTGTAACGCGCTCCCATCAAATATGACGTCGGATTCGCATTGAACGAGGAAATATAAGGAGAAGAAGTAGGTGATGAGATTGTCATGAGGAAGGAAAGAGAGGAATTTAATATTGGAGCACGAGAAATAAAGTTGGAAAGAGTGGAGCAGTTGCGGTATTTCAGCAGAATTCCTCACGAAATCGGAAAGAGCAGTAAATTGTTAGGCGCATTAACAAAAGAATCATTTTTGAGAAGAAAGGTATTAATGACAAGGACTCGGGAGAAGTGAAATAAAAAATAAATAAAACTCCTTAAAAGATTCAAGCGAAGGCTTTCGCGGGGCACAGAACGTAGTTGCTAAGGATGGTGCATAAATATTGAAGGCTTGCGAGCTTCGGGATTGGAGAAGGATGGAGCGAGGAGTAAAATGGACGCCAGTGAATACAAAAGAAGGAGTGCTTCATTTGGTTGGGGGAGGAGGCGGTTGGTGGGAAGAATACGAACGAGGATCGCTTATGCATTGCGGAGGACAGACGAGTGCTGAGAAACATGTTCTTGAACGCTTCCCAGTCACTTCTTACCGTAATCAGTTGGGATTTATAGTACCTTAAACTATACCGATTAAATCTCGAATATGAAATATTATCATGGATAAGTTCCCATTCCATTCGCAGCACCTAGAGAAGGAATCCGTTCACTCTCAATCCGACTCCGACAACAGTAAAACACGTCACGTGCAAATGTTTTACATGAGTTTGAAAATAGCTAATTATTCCAACAGATGATGATCAAATACCAAATTCCACTGGCCATTTAAGGGTAAGGTGTGTTGCCACGGATTTATTGACCCCAAGAAAGTTCGAGCGATGCATTCGCCTCCCGAATTCATGGTGGAATTTGCAGAGCTGAATACACATAAGAAATTTATTATGCACTCATTAAGGAGAGAAGCCTATCTTCTTATAGCAAGGAAGCAGGGAAGTCGGGAATGCGCCCACTGTGCGAAAAATGCAATCTGAACAGAGAAGGAAGCTAGAGACAGTGTCTTGAAAATGTCTCATGCGCGCATGCAGATATTGGATGCCACCAATCAAGTGCGTTATTTTCGTTTAAAAATCAATCAATGTCTTGTCAATACTCAGAAGTCAGTACTGATTTTTCTGAATACGGTTCCTTTCTTAGTCACCGAAATCTTTTCCTGCTGTGGAGGAAGGGATTATGATGGGGAAAGATGTCTGAAAGAGGAGAAGTTGTGTTCACTGAGTAGAGAACTAAGTTGACTCCAAATGGTTGTACACAAAACCCTAAAATGACTCCGCGAAACTGAAAACGCCCTGCACTAAAAATGCTTAATTCCGGAGGTTCATAAATGAATGCATTGATTCCAAGATACTGCCGAGTTATACGCGAAACTGCTTTTCAATCATTAAACATTCCTGTTTTTTCCGAAATATGTACTAACACTCTGCGACCCTCTCGCCAGATCGTTGGAAATTTCATAACTCGGCAATTTAACCCGTATTCAGGCCACGGCGTGGATGAGTATATTAAACTGGTCGATAGCGAGATTTGCACGCACCCGAAGCATTGATATTTATTTTCGTCTGGTTTTAATGTGTTGAGAAACACCCTAACGCTTCATAACGTACCTTCTTTGTCTTATACATATATATATATATATATATATATATATATATATATATATATATATATATATATATATATATATATGTATATATATATATATATAAATGTATATGTATGTACATATATGTATGTATGTATATATATATACAAATATAAATAAATAAATATATATATATATATATATATGTATATATATATATAAATATATATGTATGTATATATATATAAATATATATATATATATATATATATATATATATACACACATACACACACACATACACGTGTATACATACGTACGAGGGTCATCCGGAAAGTAGTACCCGTTCGTGAAATAAAGACACAAAAGTAAATATTAACAAACATAAAAAATTTTATTTGAAAGAGGATACTTTAAACTACTTCTCAACATAATCTCCAAGCAAATTAAGGCATTTGTCATAACGTGTGACAAGTTTCTGTATTCCTGCTGCATAGTCCTTCGCCGCCAGCTCATTGAGATACGCGAGGGACCCATCTTGCACAAATTTTTGCATAATGCAGATGGTGTTTAACAATTTCATGAACAATTGTTCGAGAAACATTGGGAAAATGCTCACAGATGTCATCAATTGTGACGCGCCGATCGTTCCTCACGAATTCGTCAACTGAGCTCACCAGTTGGTCTGTAATGACAGACGGTCTCTCCGAACGCTCATCGTCGTGTGTGTTCCCCCTCCCCATGTTGAAGTTGCGACACCACCGCCGAACAGACGACTCGTCCATTACATTGTCTCCATACACCTCCTTTAATTGGCGATGAATATCACATGGGCGAACGTTTCTTGCATTGAGGAATTTAATCACTGCCCTCACTTCACAACTGGCGGCGTTCTCAATTTTTTTAAACATTGTAAACAATCACAGAAACAACACAGGCAATGCTAGCGTCACGCAACTTGGCTCAGAGAAGGCAGACAAGCCACTGAAGCTATCTGACCTCGTCCAGCGGCTACTCGCGTCGTCAGCACTTCATGCGGCACGAACGGGTACTACTTTCCGGCTGACCCTCGTACATACAAATGTATACACATGCATATACTATATATTATGTAGCAATGCAATTGGTAGAGTTCTTTGGTTCTGGATTTATTTATAGACCTAGTTCTTTTGGTTATTAACTATTTTTTCCTAAAACAAAATGCACCGTAATTTTAAAAATTCGATGCATATTTTGTTGGGAGAAATTCCCAATTAGGTGAATAGTTATTGATTTATAATGACTAAAGGAGAGTGAATCACGAAAAATCTTCGATTGGTAAGCTGCGGTATCATCTTAGTCGTCATCAGTTCCCGATCGGAATATCGGTGTCTGGTTTCCATTGGTCTTCCTCCACGCAGATTCCTCGAGGCCGCCTTGGGACGCCATCGTCAAGTCATTTTTTGCTAAGAAATATCATTTTTTTACCCTTATGTCCCCTTCTTGCACGGAGCGAGGTAGTCATTGCTCATCGATGTAACGATTGCATGACGATGACGCATGTTGAATTCACTTGCCACTCAGTTTTTGGCTATCATACGTTTGGAATGGCGCATAAATATTTTTTTAAAGCACTTGGAGGCACAGAATATCATTTTTGTGATATAAATGTCTGATGGCAATCATAACGACAAATACTGTCGTGGTTTATGCGAAAACGTCTATCTGCTTTCATACTTTTGGTCGGACTCCCTCCTACTTTTTGTCGTAAGACTGAAACAAACAAATACTGGAGCATTCGGGACGCATTCATGGTCCCAGTCCACCGCGTCCTCGCTTGTACTTATTATCACGTCAGTATTTAAATACAGGGTTCGTCCGGAAAATAAGTGTACTGAGCTCAGAAAAAAAAGTTATTACACTTTTACATATCTTAAGCTAATATTCCTCAAAATAGGACCCTTGTGAGTCGATACACTTGTTCCAGCGGCGTTCCCATTCCTGGAACGATCCCGCGAAGGCATCATCGGGAACCTCTCGAAGACTCGTCGTCGACCTCTTCTCTGCCCTCCACGAACATCTTGTGCCACCGAAAGATCATGTTTCTGGACATGGCTGACTCCACGTAAGCCTGGTTAATCATACCGACAGTTTCGGTAGACGATTTCCCAAGCTTTACCGCAAATTTGATGGAATAACGCTGCTCCAAAAACTTCGGCATCGCGTTCCGTGACGTGGGTCGAAGCGTGGAGGTTCGCGTTAACAGAGCTCCTCACCACACCACAGCTCAGAGCCGACTGCCTTTTTCAGCGTCGCTTGCCAACATACCCCCCTCCAATCGCAGCCCGTCAGAGCGGTGCTGGGCGCGCCTGGTGCGGCGCGCCCAGTCCAGGAGTCAGTACACTTATCTTCCGGACGAACCCTGTACATATGACTTTCCTCATATGCCATAATTCTCCCACACTTTGGACCAAATCTCTTTGTAGTTCTCTCGTAAATGTGAATTACGTCATAAAGGAAATCTTTAAATCATTTCTTTAGCTTGTTTTCGAAGATCTAAGTTCTAAGATGCTACCTCTATCATAAATTATTCTGCAGGTAATCAGTATTTTTATTAATAAATCCATCGCTTTACATATTACCAAGTGGATGTCAAATGAAAATGGGCAAAATACTTTTTGCAATTTAATCCACCAAACAAATGTAGTACAACTAAATTATATCAATCCACTCAAAATTGGATCACAGTGGTTTCGATGGAAAGGATTTTATTGCTAACATTCCTCGTATAAATTTAAATCCACTTTGATGTATTATTCTCTCTGAATCTTTATCGCGAAATGAAAATTAGCGAGATGAAGATCTTCAATTTTTATAAACATTGCTGAAACGTATGTTCTATGTGAACACGCAGAAGTAACTTAAACACAAAGTATTGTTTTTTTTTTAAATTCAGGATGCCTAAGTGGCTCTTTGCATGTAAACGCCATTTCCATTGAAAATGTTAGCACCCTTTGCATTTTTGCTTTGTCATCATTCTTCTCCCCGAAAAAACAATGACATAATGATTAAAAGGAGTGTTTTCGTTTCGAATAAAAATCTTTATATCATAACGGAGAAGAAAGATAATATGCAGATGCTGTTTATGAAAATGGTTATTACCAAGAAAGGAGGAGACTTAGTCGAATTACTGGAGCAGGACCTTGAGATTCGGAAGGGTCGGCTTATGCCGGCGCATGCGCCCCGTAGCGTCTTGAGTGGGGGGGGGTTGGAGGGACGAAGAAAAGCATTCAAGTTTTTTCCAAAGACGGGAGGGTCTCGTGTGAGATGGAGGCAATTAATAACTGAAACCGTCGGCTGGGGGCAGAAGAAAAAAATTAGCTGTAATAGTGATATTGGACAGGCCAAATAATGTTTAAGAGAGCGCGTTCCATGCGGTAGGTTGGCTTAAGGGAGAGTGAAACAAATGAAAGAGTGTCAGAGTTCGCGTTGCGGGTGTTCGGAGGCAGCGGAGTGTGCTGAATCTGTCGGGTGAGAGGGATGAAAAATCGGGATGGGAAAGGAGCGAAGGAGTGGGCGAAGAGATTATGAGTGGCGAAATAGGGGAAGGCGAAGGAGATATAGATCGCTCGAAGGAGAATGGAAAATCCTAGAGCTGTGAATGCTATTGCTGTAAATGCGGTATCGCCCAAGTTACCGCTTTTTAGGATACTAGGTGATAACAATTCGTAGTTTTTTTATGAAGATGACACAGCAATACTACCATGGCTAAACGATTAAGGTAACTGAATCCAATGGTTTCAGGATCTACTTTGGTAAAATTCATGACCACTGAATAGGTAAACTTTGTGACGAATTCAAAGGAACTGCGGGAGATGCCGCGAAGGTAGCTTTTGTCAGGGTCATCTTCTAATGCCAATCGCAATGAAACAATTTGTGACAAAATTTCGGAGTTTTAAAGACTTAAAGAAAGGGGTCACCTCGGTAGCTTAACTGGCTAATACAATTGGCCGGAAATCGAAGGATACGGGTTCGAATCCCGGTCCCTAGTAGTTTTTTAAACTTTGCGATTGAACTTTGTATTTTTTCACAATAAAGTAAATTTTAATACTACAGGTTTCGCCGATAATGTTAGATGACTAGTTTATTTTGAAAAAATACAAAGATGTATTTATTCATTAATAAAGGTAACCAGTTATTGATGCTGAATTTGACAAATGTTCATGTATGACTCCTTTAAAACGAAATTGTGGGCTATAATTTAAGGTAGCTCGAATGAATTAGGCCGAAAAACGAGAGTTGTACTGAGATAACTAAGGACAAAGGTAGTCGTCAGAAAGCAAGGGGCAAGCATAGTACTGGCTTAAAAAGATACTGTTAGATTTTTATCCCGAGGCTTTATATCCATCTCCGTCATTGAGGAACTGATTACTAACCCATAATTGGCAAAGACGTTTCACCAAAGAAATTGAGCAAAAACTTTTGGATATGCAAATGGATTTCACGTAAATTATTTATTGCTGTACGATCAGATTAGTCTCAAAGGTGACGAAATAGGTCACATTGGAAAAACTAGGCGAAAAACACTGTCATACTGCAACAAATTTGCGAAAATTGCTTTTTTGTGAAATCCAGAAAAGGTTTTTATTCAATCTTTGGGATGAGATTTCACAAACTTGGAGGCCAAAACCGTTGACACTCGACCAAGTCCTTTTTCCCGGAGTGCAACTCTCTCGCTCACGACTTTGAAAATGGTTCCGAAAAATACTTCCCTAGCAGAGTGCGTTCTATCACTTTTAAAAGTTTAGGAGGTTGGGTAATCCTAGGCGTCAGGGTTCCCGGGTGGTCCCCACTGGGGCTTCGTGGGCGTCTCTTCTCCCACCTAGCCCCTCCACTTCGCGCCGGAGGAGACGCCGGGCCCGCTCCCGGACGCTCAGGCGCCGCTCGGGCTGAGAGGGTCCGCGGCGGATGGCGGATGCGGAACTCTCTCTCCCGCCTTCCCTCTGTCGCACCCGCCTCTCCCCGTCCCGCCCAGTCCCAAGCGAGTTCCATGCTTTATCCTAAGTAACCTCTCCTGCCTTCGGCGCGATTATGATGCCTTGACCAGGAATTCATTCACTCAGAATACGTAGCGACGATGATGGGATGATGATGATGATGATTGCGGGAACGCATGAAAACATGTACCACATTTTGCTCTATTAGCAATGAATTCCACGGTAGAATTACGCTTACCAGAAATGGACCTTAGCAGAATGAAACTGTGGCCGGGGGAGGGGAGGGGCTGAGAGGGGGAATGGGGAGGAGGAGGAGGAAGGGAATGCGGTCAAGTTAAAATTGAGAACGGACCATTTGGGGAGCGAGAATGCTATGAGATGCAAGGGGACTGTTTCAGAGACGTAGGCATTTATGTAGGTACGATTACGACTGTAATTCAAAAAAGAGGAGATAAAAACTAATGGAAAACACAACCCACCTAAAATTCTTTGCCCGAATTTAGTCAAACAGAATGCAAATTTAATTCACAGAAAATGTTAAAAAGAATAAGAAAGCAATTTCGCAAAGGTCGTCAATTTGTTTTATTCATCCCTTTTCCGCAGCTGTTTTAACTGTTGTTAACCATGGTGTTTTTCTTTTCTAATTTTGAATATACGAGGGTCATCCGGAAAGTAGTACCCGTTCGTGAAATAAAGACACAAAAGTAAATATTAACAAACATAAAAAATTTTATTCGAAAGAGGATACTTTAAACTACTTCTCAACATAATCTCCAAGCAAATTAAGGCATTTGTCATAACGTGTGACAAGTTTCTGTATTCCTGCTGCATAGTCCTTCGCCGCCAGCTCATTGAGATACGCGAGGGACCCATCTTGCACAAATTTTTGCATAATGCAGATGGTGTTTAACAATTTCATGAACAATTGTTCGAGAAACATTGGGAAAATGCTCACAGATGTCATCAATTGTGACGCGCCGATCGTTCCTCACGAATTCGTCAACTGAGCTCACCAGTTGGTCTGTAATGACAGACGGTCTCTCCGAACGCTCATCGTCGTGTGTGTTCCCCCTCCCCATGTTGAAGTTGCGACACCACCGCCGAACAGACGACTCGTCCATTACATTGTCTCCATACACCTCCTTTAATTGGCGATGAATATCACATGGGCGAACGTTTCTTGCATTGAGGAATTTAATCACTGCCCTCACTTCACAACTGGCGGCGTTCTCAATTTTTTTAAACATTGTAAACAATCACAGAAACAACACAGGCAATGCTAGCGTCACGCAACTTGGCTCAGAGAAGGCAGACAAGCCACTGAAGCTATCTGACCTCGTCCAGCGGCTACTCGCGTCGTCAGCACTTCATGCGGCACGAACGGGTACTACTTTCCGGATGACCCTCGTAATATCATCCTTCAATATTATTTTTTATTATTTTTTATTTATCTATACCCTGCAAGCCACCGCCAGGGTGTGTGGCAGGGGGTGAATACATACACACCAGAATAATTTTACCCCAACCTAACTATACCGCGGTAGAACAATGTTATTATGATTCCCTATCGTTCGTGGAAAAAATGACATCTTAACTCTATCTGCTCTACACTTAATCCCTCTAATTTTATTAGCATGAACTCTCCTACCATATTACGATGGGGGTAATAATAAATGTTCAACATCACTGCTAAAGAGATCTCCTTCCAATTTATGCAAGAGCTTCAATCTGTAATTTAACCTTCGCTCCGTGAGCGATTCCCAGTCTAACTGCTCTAATATTTTTGATACACTACTAGGTTTACCATGTTCAATATTTTACAAATCTAGCTCCTCTATGCTGTACGCGATCCAATTCGGCATTCAATCCAACTTCGTGAGGATCCCATATATCTACTTGCAGCATATTCTAAATGAAGCCTAACCAACGACAATTCACATTTTTCTTTGACCTTTTCATCACATTTATCAAGTACTCTTCTAATAAATGCTAATTTTTTGTTAGCTTGTCCACATATTCCCCGTATGTGTTTGACCCAGGAGATATCGTGATTGAGGGTAACGCCTAGGTTTTTAATTGAGTCTACACGTTCCATTCCGGTGTTCCCAATGTATTAGGAATTCCGGTGGGAATCGCTCTTTTTACCAAAAAATTTATGACTACGCACTTTTTAAAGTTTAATTCTAATTTCCAAGTGTCACACCAGCGTTGTATAGCATTAAGTTCATCTGACAAAGCTGCTGTGTCCGTAGGATCACGGCAGCTTTGGATCGTTGGCAAATAAACGTATCCTACTAGTGACTACGGAGTCAATGTCGTTGACTTAAATTAGGAATAAAAGGGGTCCGATAACACTTCCCTGGGGAACACCTGAAGTAACTTCTACCGCATTTGAGGTAACTCCATCTATCTAAAAAGTCTTTTATCCAACCCCGGATATTTTTATCTATGCCATATGCTTCTAGCTTTGCGAGTCGTTCACTATGAAATACATAATTCTTTTATAAATTTACTTATAAGCAGAAATGCTCTATGACTGATAGTTGTCCCAAGTTCTTTTGTTTATTTAATAAAAAATAACCCGTATTTCGGATCTGAAAAAATATTTCTTTCAAGTCAGCTTGGAGATAAATTTGCTCCGGTCGATAACCTGGCAATATTCCGAATTGTAAAACGTTTCAAATTAACACAGAAAATACTTATCGACTACCTTCAATCTTTCAGGAAAATTTTAGCCTTAATGTACAACCTTTTCTTTTCTCGAAAATAGAAGCATAATTTCGGGACTAGAATATGAGAGTACACCGTGAGCTAACAGGTTTTTTTTTCGTGAAGAGGGAATGTGTGCACCTTATACGCATAGTCTGTCCTGTATAGCCCGAAAGTGGACGTAAATCTGCCGCACCAGACCATCCAACGAGCGATGGTGCGCAGGCGTCGGTGCACACGCACGTCCATCCCCTCCAGGGTGGGGCAGGGGAGAGGGGACCCTCACGGACACCCCCCCCTGCCCCGCTATGGATGGTGTGGGGACGACGAGTGATGAGGGAGCTTTGATTAGACGGATCACCGTGGTCGTTCCTGGAGCGGAAGACACGGGCAAAGGCTCGTGGGAGCACCGAGATCACACCATCAACAGGAATTCTGTACTCAAGGATTTATGCGTTCTCATTATTTGGTGCTCGACGCCGTAGCGTGGACTATAGTGCCATTATTCTTCCTCAAAGTCGAATCTGAAAATATCACTCAATGCCTAACTCACTCTCTTTTTCAATCACAGCCGTCTTCAATTCCTGATCTCCCCTAACCCCAGTCGTGTGGCCCAATGCCACGTTCCACCCCCTTCGCCTGCCTCATCCACTTCTTTCCCTCCCTCCGCCCTCTTACCCCCCTCCCTTCCCCCCCTTTCCGTCCCTCTCGGCGCTCTCCCCACCAGTTCGCGCTCTATCCGTCATTCGACCCCTACTTCGCCCTTCCCGCCCCCTCGCTCACTTCCCCAGAAGCAACACTTCTTCCCATGTCGTCTCCCTCTCCGCGTCCCACACTCACTTTGCGAGCAAGCTCATTCCTCCCCCTCTCCCACCCTCTCCTCACCCCTTGGCTCCCTCCTCTGCAATGTCCCGCGTTCACGACCCCGTGCAATAAATGCTACGCTTCGCATTAACTTTTTAACTCACATTTCCTTCGCCCCTCCGTTCAGCGTCCGAGCCGTCATTTCCGTTCCCGTAAACGCTTCCCCCGCTGTAGCAATTCTACTCCAAACATCTTTACTTCCATGTCCTCTCTATCCCCTTCCCCCCCCCCCCCCCCACTTAAGGATTTGACTGTCTGGGGGGAGGTTGATTTTTAGCTAATTTTTCTCTTCTGATAATGAATATAGAATAATTATACAATACACAACGTAAATTCAGACAAAAACTTTTGATGCGTATGTAACTGAATTGAAAATAGGAAACGAATTGAAATAAGTCATTCAAGCAAGAGGAGATTGATCAGCTGCCATGTTTCCACGGATTCCCGAGGACGAACAGAAGGTGATACGTAGAAGCATACCATGTGAGTCTCGATTCACGAATGCTGTATTTGCGACAGGACTAAATTCCAACAAGCATAATCTGCGATTTTAATAATGGGAATGGAAGAACCGTTCAAAATGAATTCTTGCCGGTAATTTTACTCCCTAGGTGTTAGGTTGAGCGAAGCTAATTTGGACTCATATTCAAAAGAAGTATGCGTGTAATCAAAATGAAGCGAAGCGGTAAAAAAACATATTTTGCACCGTGTTAAGTATAAATGGACTATTCTGCGTATTATTATTATTGGGTTTTGTAAGTTCTCAGGCAACCTATTCAATAAAACTTTGTGGTATTACGAAGTATGTGTTAAAAATGAACATTTTTAAAACGTAAATAATTCTATATATCCTCTTAAACTTACGCGTATGCCGAATTAAATGCATATTATTTTCCCCTCTACAGCTTACCTAAATCTTTCCTTTATTTCACGATTTTTAACACGGCCCCCCTCAGTCCTCTCGATTCACTTTTTATGATATTTTAAACATTTCTCTCAGCAAATTTAGCGTCAGCTTTATTGGTTTGTACATTATCGAGTGGATTACTTGAAGTATAGCTTCATTATTTTGATAAAAATATCATTATTTGGCTAAAATGCTAGACATGCAGAACATTTTTCCTAGCGACCACTTCTCCTGCTCCGGGTGCAAGGCGAAGATTTAAATCCATCAAAACCTTCACTATAAATCGCAGTCCTCTCACCATGGGGACTGTGTGTGAAAGGGAAGTTTTGGACGCTGTCCATAAAAGCACAAGAGAAGACATCGCTTTAGATGTGACATAAGTTTTCACTGACTAGATTTTCCATTCACATAGCTTGATGCTGCGAATTCCGCAAAGTAGCGTTGGGTTATATCATCCGGTAGTCGATCTCCTTGATTGCGTCACTACTTTAGTGCTTATCCTGGGTCATTGTCCTCATGTTACTAGTGATGATGCGTCATTCATTCCACCAATGTGAGTAAGATCGAGCAACGGGCGTTCGTTCATGCAGAGGTGTTTCCTTTTCATTTAATGTTGCGAGACGCCCTTCTTCCTACCATAAAATATTTCCCGACTCGAGTAACTTTTCTCCGCATCTTGTTTCATACTAAAAAATCTGAAATCATAAATGGACCTCAAATGTCCTATGGTTCTATGAGTTAATTAATTGTATGGCATGACTAAAGAGCAATATAGTATAAGACGTATCGCGAAATTTGCAAAATGTGATTCCATTGATGGCGAGCTCATCTGCATACCACCAACCCGTGTGTGTTCATGTCCGAAAGAAAAAGACCCTTTGCCATAACGACCCAAAAACACCCTAAGCAGCACTACGAGGAAAACGTACGTTCCGACGACATGTGCCTGCCTACTTTCTCCCGCCGGAGGCAGGCACAAGGCCAGAAGCATGATCAGTTAAGTTTGTAATTAATACCTTGCCGTCACTTTTATCGCCACCTATGCTCCTCGAAACGTGTGTGCATTGATATATGCAAATGCATGTTCTCGTGTGGGTGTGTAAATGTGTTTATGTAACTATATAAAATACGCGTGTTTGTGTGTGTGTGCGTGCGTGTGCGCGCTCCTTCCCCTTGTTCTCTACGCGGCGGCGGCGACCTCTCTCGCCGCATAGCGTGATTAATTCGCCCGCTGCGCGCAGAGAGGGGGGGGAGGGGTTCTTGCCCCAACCCTCTCCCTCACTCCATAATTCCCTCATCCCCTCCCCCTCTTCTCCCCCCCCCCTCTCACTCACTCACTCTCTCTCTCTCTCTCTAGCGCGCTATTGATCGCCCAGTCCCTCCTCGGTCACGTTGTTCGCTACGCAAAGAAGAAGTGTGAACCTTTAAAGAGCGTTGGCCGGATTCCATTCCAGTCGATGCTCGCTGCGCACGCACGTGTTCCGCACGCACGCATCGCCTTCTTGGCGGCCCGCCAGCGGGGCCGCACGCTCCTCGTTTTTTTTTTTTTAATGAGTCGGAAGAGGGGAGGTGGCGGTCGTTCAGGGAGGGGAGGGTGGCCTGGCTTTTGGGTGGGGGGTGGAGAGTGGCACCAGGGGGAGGGGGTCACCTCCGAGAGTGGGGGGGGGGCGTAGGTGGAGAGGAGGTGAGTGATATGAGAGATCGAATAGTGGAATGGGGGTAGGCGGAGGGGATGGAGGAAGGGGGTGGAGGGGTGGGGATGGTCTACGCATTGCATCGTGGGTTCGCGTGCGTGTGAGGATGATGCACACCTTGGGGGTCGCGTCTCCCGAGAGAGAGGGAGAGAATTCCTTGAAAACCGAATATCAGACCTCTCCTCCGTGACGTCGCAAAATTCAATGCGTGGTTGATGTCTATAATTAGGTACAGTGAGAGAGAGAGTGGCAGCCATGTCGGGGCTGGAAATGTTTTGAGCATGGGATGGGGGGGTGTGCGGATTAAGGGGGGGGGGCAGCCGGGTACCCCAGCCGTTGGGAGCGCTGAAACTTAAGCGCCGTCGTCCCAAGTCGAGAATTCGTCACTCTTGAGTTAGCCCATGAAGTCCAGCCGCAACTCCATGGCTAATTTTAGAACAGAAATGGAATTATGTCCGTGAAGTAGTTATGGTTATCATCCCTTTCCTCACGAGGGCGTTGAAATGAATTTTAATGATACTTTTTCAAAGCGCGTTCATCAATGATGTTACAAAAATACCTGTGAATTATTAAGTGAGTCTCTTTATATCCAGTAGTATTCTTATTAAATTTTCGGGATGATGGAATATAACATTTGCATAAAATATTCCTTACATTTGAAAATCGGGGTTGAGAGAAGGGGGATGAAGGGGGGAGAGAAAAAGGGGGCCCACGAAAGCCACTCCGTCAAGTCGGCAGGGTAAAACATATTGGTTCGGCCCCGATTTTGGGATATTTCTTTTTCCTCCACAAACGCACTCCTTTTCATTGGCCTGTATCACACGGGAGATTCTCTGCTGCTTTCGCCTCCGACCATTTTTCTTGCTTTTCCCTGACGTTATGGCGAATCAATCATTTAGTTAAGTTCGCTGGAGATTTTCACTCCTCTCACACTTAGGACGGGCAAAACCATTGTGCCTATTCACGAAGGAAACTGACCTTGGCATTTCAATAGAAATATACGTTTAGAGTTGGCCTGAATTCATCAAATCCATTTACCAGGTCCTATTCCTCAGCATGGGTGTATGTGCGTGTTTGCGTGCGTTTTTCTGAATAAACATTTGCATATTTGATTGCAATTTCACGGAAAAAATAACTCTTAGAGCTGGTATTTTGAGAAATGAAAAATTGTATGCTATTCATCTTTTTAGGGTAGAAAAAGAATTGTGTTTTTCAAATAATTAAATCACTGAAAGTCGCACTTTCAAAGTCAATTGACCAGAATTTGAACTAAAAACATTTTTCTTTCAAAACATAGAGTTTATAAATATGGATACCATATTTTAACATAGTTTGCGGTAATATTATTATAATAAGTAAATCAATTGTACTGCAACTATTCATACACCAGAGAAAAGTTTCGGCTCGCTCGGTTCTTGGTCAAATATTTCCGCTAGGCGCATAATGAATTCTGTTATAGGTAGCCAATGATATTCAATGTGAATGCTCAATAAAATATTTATGCAATGTTTGTTTGCTAGGAGCTTGGATTGATTCCTTTGGCTTCCTAGATGTTTCAAATCACCGCGATCCTTTTTAAAAAAAGAGATATTTTCCTTGCAGATATTTTATGGGGTTTGGAAAAAAATGATAATGATCATCCATAAGTCTTCATTGATATGACATATTATGCTCTTTCTAATATATTCTATATGCTAATTTAATAACGCATGCATTAATAATTCGTACTCATGTAATATTTTTAATATACGAGGGCTGTCGAGTTAGTCACCTCCGTAGCGTGAGAAGTAGTAGAGGGAGCCGGATGGTCGCTCTATTGACTCACACAGTACGCTATGAGCTGCAGTGGTTGGAAGGTCAAGCCGCTGGTCGTTTGTTTATAATAGTGAGTTAAAATGATCGATATAATTGTATATTCTTGTCAAGTGTGAATTTCGCTCTGTGATAAGGTTTTTACTGATAAAAAACTTCAAAGCTACTGATATTCATGGGAAAATTTGTGCCCTTCCCGGAACAAATGTGATAAGTGGCGATAGTTGTGCGGCAGTGATATCGTCCATTTTAAAAGGAACATAAATATCTATGATATCTTTTCTGACGACAGAAGTGGCCACCCGTCTACGGTGAACAATGAAATGCACCTGAAAATTGATGAAAAGTTCGTAAAAATCGATGTTTTACGATATCTGAAATCTTTGGAAAGTTCTCCACAGATTTCTACGGCTCTGTTGCATGGAAAAACGACTGAAAAGTTATGCTACTTGATCTTTTGTGCTCGCATTGACGAGGAACTTCAAGATGATATCAAAGGTTGACTGCTATCTCAGGCGGCAGAATTTTATGCCGAAGGAATTTGAAACCTAGTTCAGAGATATGATAAATGTTAAAACCTGTTTGGGGAATATGTATGAAAATAATAGAGATGTGTAGTTTTAAGATGATAATAATAATATTTCTGTATCTATTCCATTGCATTTTTATAACATTACGGAGGCTACCTTCTAGACAGCCCTCGTACAAATAAAAATATTGTAAAGGAATTAATGTTTGTAGCATTAAATTTCATAACACCGTGAAGATACCTTTGCAACGCTATAAAATTGTATAAAAAGTAACCAATCAAAAGGTCAACGTGAGCAAAATATGTATGTGCCTTCATGCAAACACGGATGGATGACAGTTGAACGCAGTCTTTCCTGGGTGAGCCAAGCCGAGACCGCAAAAACACCATCCAGAGTGTTCTGGAGGCGTTGGACACGGCCGCAGCCATCCGACAATTCACCACACCGACATGAATACGGTAGTCCAACCTTACCGTGACGTTAAAAAATAAAACACAGAAACGCCGCGTGCGCGTGTACTCCTGCCATTTGACTCCTCTCCGTGGCCTGCCGTAACGCCGGGAAACCGGCGGGAAAAACTGTTGAATAACGCATCGGCAAAAAATCGTCCGTATGAACTTGGCCTAAGGGGTCTCGCACATCAGAAAAGGGGAAAGCATATGATTACTTTTGCACGTACGAATGATTTTCTTTCCGTGTACATTACTAAAAAGGACGGTGCATGTTTGACTTTTTGTAGGTTTTTTGAGACATGTGAATAGTTTTGAGGATGCTGGAGAAAGTGACACTTGGGGTGAGCGGGAAACAAATGAAATAGTTTTCTTTTTGGGATTCGGGTGCATGGGAGGCTGCAGGCGGGATTTGAGGTGGTGTGAGCGGGGGGGGGGGGTCTTGGACCGAGGGGAGGAAGGGGGTTGGGAGGGGTTGGTCCGGATTGCAAACTAGATTGATAGGCGAGGGTAGAGCCGAAGGGAAACTGCGAGAAAAGGAAAGATAAGATGTGGAAGGAAGGCCAAGAGGAAGGGAGAGGAAGGACGGGGAGTTAAACACCGCAGGGACGGAGGGGTAAAGGTGAGCTTTTGGAGCATTGCTCAAGTTAAAATGGTCGGAGGCAAATACCAAACAAGGGATTGTATGAATTGTGGGAGAAGGATGTTATTCAGCTAGAACACTTAATGAAAGAAAAATGAAGGGATATGGATATATATTTTGAGATAGTGCTGTTTCAAACAGATAATTACTGTGGGCAAAGTGAAAGAATAAAAGAAGCAGAGACGATATGCGTAGTAGCTTTGTTTAAAATATGCTTCCAGTAAATGCGACGCTCGAAACGAAAGTTCTTTATTTTAAAGTTAGAACAAGCGCAATGGTGAGAACCTATGTCTATAAAAAATGTTACAATAGCCTCTGACATAAATGTAAAATATTTTCTTTCGCCGAAAGGAAGAAAAAATATCGCAAACCTAGCTCCAGAATACCCTTAGTTAGTTGGATAATAAATTCAAGATCGGAGCGACAGATGATAAAACCGGGAGGTTTTATCATGAAATTTTTCCTCGGATGATTAAAGATGAGAATAATTGCCTGTGAGGTCACCTAGGAGACAGTTAGTAAGATTAGGTGCCCAACTTCACGGCCAATTTTTCTTATGTCATGAAGTATCGTCTGGCCACTTCTAGTCGACCACCTTGCTTCAATTGAGTCTTACTCAAATCTTAAATGCTCCACCAGATGTGAAACTGCATCTTAATATAAGTTATCTTGGGTTATCTCGGGTAAAACCGTGATATTGGGGCACAAGGTTGAAACGGATCTAATTCTATTATCAAATAAATCCCATTACCTTGAGCTGCTGGTGATGACAATGATTTCTTCAAACGGAACTAGGGTGTATGGTCGGGTGTATTTTTTGAGGTTGCACCGGGAAAGGAAGAAAACTCATTGACTCGGAGCGTGAGAGCCTGCGAACTTTCACCTGGCGATCTGATTGAATGCACCTGATAGAGCCGGTAGAATGGGTGTTCTGCATCACCCCGCTCCCAATTGAGTTGCGCGTGGCTAGCTAAGCGTTGAGCCGCGCGAAGAAGATATTTCATTTCCACGGATCCCCTTGAGTGACTTCTCTTTAAATTGAGAGTGAAAGATTAAATGAAGAGGCATAAGCAGTTACTTTTGGAATTTCATTTTTAAATTTTTTTCAATTTACTCTCTTCTCAAATTTCAATGTATTCAAATATATACAACTCTTGTTATTCTCCAGAGATCCTCCTTATTTCATTCCATGAATTTTTCTTCCTATTGGTGCTGTCAGAGGACTACTTGGCCTTAAGTTTTGCCCAAACTAATCGTCTTCTTTTGGGAAACCTTTTTCCGCCTCTTAACTCTTCTCAGGGCTTTTTCATTTGTGATTCACTTCATCCGCAGCGCCTATTGCATCTGAATTATTCTACTACCGGTTTCTACTATTATACATGTATTCCTTCTATCATAGTTTGTCTTGTTTCTTGAGTCAAATATATTGTTGACATTATGGTTTAAAACATAATATCAATATTTTGGAAAATATTTTGAACTAATTGCAATTGAAAATTGGTACACGCTGAACAATTAAAGTTTCGTCGATTTCAAGATAGTAAATAATTTGTTTTGGCTACAGCTTAAAGCTTATTTCAGACAAACTGCTATAAAATAAATTAATCCTCATCAGGAAAATTCTGGATGCATGGAATGATATATTTAAATACATTCACAGTCGCAAGCGATACTCACCCATGAATTTACATACATATGCATATGTACAAGATTTTCAGCACACATATATAAATTCACCTTTTCAACAAATCTCAAGTCCCCTTAGTACATAACGAATATTTACAGTTACTGAAAAATAGAAAGATAAATTGCTATGAATTACACTCTTAACATTTAAAAAATAATCCTTACCTTAAAAGAGCAAATAATCTTTTTTCGCCACATTGATGCATTCGAAAAATTGCTGTGCAATAAGTATTTTGCCATAATTGGGCAAAGATAAAAAATACATCGCTAAAACTCTGCTAGTGCTTATTTCCAGAGAAAGTGAAAACAATTGCTAGTAAACATATTCCATCCTGAATTCCAGTCGAGATGAGGCAACTTTACCCCGTTTGTTCTGAAAGTTGTTCATATAAGAGTCCAAAGCCGATTTACGAGGCTATTCACACCATGACATGACACGCGAACGATCTTTAAGCAAGTCTTTTATGCTCATGAGTCTCTGAGATGTAATAATTAGATTTTACCGTGAACTAATTAAATACGGCAGTGTAAATAATGCGTAGCTAAATATCTTAGCCATAAGTTATTGGATGCTGAGTAGATGCATTCGATATTGTTTAGTTAGGAAAATAGTATCGATTGGCTCGCACACGCATAACTCTTTATTTACACCACGACTATTATGATGCTGACCTCTTATTCGCTCCGAGGGCCGATTGTTTATCCAAGTTTCTGATTTGTTAGCTTAAGCGAAACTGGTATAGCGGCTGGAATAAGGAACCTCAATAACTCCCAAAAGCAAGCTGTAAAATATCCAATTCGGCCGTCTCCAAATCAAAAATCCAATTTTGCCGCAGCGGTTCAGGGGTGAGGGGTTATTTCCTCCGAAGTTTTCTCTTCTCCCCACAATAACCTTTAATTAGCAGAACCACGTACGTGGCGAAGGCGGAAAGAAAATATCAGCAATTAATTAGATGGATAAAGTGATAGAAATAAATAAATCCAGCAGGGCTTTTGTAATATTAAAAAAATAAAACACGGTTATAAATATTTCATGCAAATCCGACGGGAGACCAAAGGTGGATTGGTTGGCGGCAGGGTGGATGAATGAATGACGCAGTGACCTTTAATTGGTCGGACGGCGCGTAGTAACCGGCAATCCTGGCGTCAGCCCTCCGCCAAGACTATCCACAAAAGACAGCACTGCGTCGATAATCGTGACGTCGCACCGCCTCAAGAGTTTTCGCGCGTCTTAAGCGTTGAAAACATTTCCCTCGACGAGAGAGCCTCGAGAGTGGTGTGGCCCGCTCCATTTTTGGTCGTTTCGGTCCCACCGCACCCCTCCTACCCACGATCCTCCTCCATCTCCCCCTCCCTCCCCAACAACCCCCACCCCTTCCTCCCTCTCCCCACCCGCATGCCCTATTCCGCCGCCAGCCTTCAGCGTTTCGTCGGATGCGGCTCTCGAGTTTGATCCCCTCCTCCAACCCTATTCTCTAACCCACCCCCTCCCCCTCCCCCCTACCACCCCCGCAAACATATCAACCTTCCGCAAGAGTCATGGAATGCCATTTCCGTTCATTGTTGCGCGGGTTAATTGTCTCGCGCGCAACTTTTCAATTATTGACCGCGGGGCAGGATCGCCCCGGGCGTGTGGGGAGAGAGTCCGGCCCTGCATTTTGCATGTCCCGGGCCTCTGCAGCGCGATAATTCATTTCGATACATCGTGCGTGCGTGTCACTTGGACGGCCTCTGCATTCGACGAAATCGATCAACTCGATAATAACGGTGGCCGCTCTCTTTTTCCCTATCTCTCTCCCCCCCCCTTTCCCCACCCCCACCTTTCCCCACCCCCTCCTTCCCTCTCTCTCTCTCCTCTATCGTTCTCTCTCGAGAAGCATTTCCTCAGGATCCTAAGAACGGGAGGGTTTTGCTGACCATAAAGGTCAGCTTAGGAATATATCCCCGCCGAATTAACTTTCACTTGTTAGACTTAGCGTGATATGGTAAATAGGATAATTGGGGATGCTTTATTCATGCGTTGGTAGCTCAACATATGTCTGGATAGCTTAGGGGCAATCAAAACAAAAATAAAACCACTAAATTCTTAATTCTCACCTCTCTTTTTTCCATTCTATCTTTATTTTCTAATATACAGGTGCGTATATTTGGAATTATTGCCTTAACTAAATATATGAATAAATAAATAATAGCTCAATGCACAAGCGCAGCGGGGAGGTTATTGTAAAATAAAAGTTGAGTTAAGTGGTGAAATGAAGCGTGATTATTCGTCTGCTTCCGAATAAACGTGAAATTAATTTAAGAGCGTCTTGAACGCGACTGGTAGCAGGCAGGCAGCTACTATTTCGCGCTTCGCTGGAGTCATCTGTTCGTTTGTGAATTGTTTCGCGAGCATCATGAGAAGCATTAACTGTAAATGTTGAAAAATGAGGATGAAAATTTCATATTCATCCAATCTTATGCGGTTAGCCATGAATTATTAATGGAAATAATAAATAATTTTGCTTGATTAGGAATTCATCCTGCCATACACCAAAATTACGTTTATTCATTGTTGCAGTGAACTCAAAAAAAGTTCTTCCTGTCATATTATGATAATTCCTCCGTTTTCCTAGCGCGTACCTATAGATTACTCCGTAAACAAATTAATATAGTTACATATATTTTGGAGAACACCTTCTCTATTGAGGAAAATATCAAGCTGGTTAAAATGTAAGAATTTGAATAAGGTTCTTCAAGCCCACAGTCATTCAAAATTTAAATTACCGTTAAGTTATATATGAGGCATTAATAATAAAATATGAAATTGAATAAGTTCATTGCGGTATGTATAAGCAGTCTATTACTCTGGAGAAACTACTTCCTTCAACCTTTACTAGGGGTGACAAGAATATACAGATCCGCGTTGGAGTACATTGGTTATACAGCAGGTAAATGCAAAGAAAAAATAAAGGAGTGGTGTTATCTCACATTTTCAAATGATATTTAAATCATAGTAATTAAAATAATGATGGACTGTTGGGATCCCATTCTGACAAGTGTAAATCAAAGAATGGTATTAAGATCACAAAGGGCTCTGGGGAATCTTGAATACACAAAGAGCTTGTTCTAACTTCCGATGCCTGGGGAATCATTAAGGACCACAGGGATAGAAAATGAAATAGATTGCAGTATTTCCAGAGATTTAAATACTCGATTTTTCACTTTTTACAATGCGTAGTCATTCATTTTGTTCACGGCCAGCATCATAGATGAGAGACAGCAGCATGAAATCCTTACGGAAGCAATCCTTTGTATGATATTACCAAAGAAGCGAATTTGCATGCCTGGAAGGAATGATATACAGCCGTTCTGGGAAAACCGACCTGGGTAAAAGCACCAAAGGCTTTCCTTTGGCGTCCTAAATGTTTACATTTATACATATAGTATATATATATATATATAGTATTTATATACATGTACACAGGTAGATATTTTGTTGAGAGAGCCGTTGTTATTGACCGTTGCTACGGTTCACGGTCATATTATCGGCTCAGGCCAAATCTTTTATAAGTGAAGATAATGTATACTACGTATGTTGACCCGCAGCCTTTGTAGCTTCACAAGTCAATCTAAACATCCTTGAAGTTTAAACCTGACAGTATTTTCTGTTGCATTTTGGAATGCCATGGTTTAAACTAGAAAAAGGGACCTTAAAACTATTGCCACAAAAAATATCTTTCGACCCCATCAGACCTCGGATATCTTTGCTGCATAGGTAGGTAATCAGAATCCAGCTTAGAAAAATAAAGATAGACATTTCTGTGGACAAAACTAAGTTTATTTCTTTATATTTCTTTTAATTACTTAAATTAGCTTTGTACACTTTGTTCCAACAATTTTAGCGTCTAACTTTTGCAATGTAATCGGGTGAACATGTTTTATGACGCGCTTAAATTTTTTTTCGGAAGTTATTGAAATTGTTGTTTAGCTTTCAGAATCGAGTGCTTTGTTTTCACCCGATTGGCATCTGATATTTACTTCTTCCATGAATGACGCCATGCCATTGACCGCAAATAGAATGAAAATATTTCTCACAGACATGTGAGACGACCATGATTTCAGCGTTGCTCCAAACAGATGGACAAGCTCACATAACTATCGAGTATAAGGCGCGAATGGGACGCGCTTGCCAAATGAGCTTTCGGAGAATAAATGGCAATCAATCCGTGACAGTCGACTCAACGGTTTCAATGACGCTGCCGTTTTCAGCAATCGTTTAGCTTTCGCATTCACGCGTCCATTAAAAAGCTATCTCCCAGTGTTGTCATACAATTGTCGCCAACCGTGGACTCATTATAAATGATAAAATGATTCAGACTCCACCGTCACCGGGAAAAACTCGCTGCATACAGAACAATAAAAAGTCTTTAAGCCAGGAATAAACTTCATATAAAAAGAGGATATCGATTGCAGCATTTCGCGGCCGCGGTTGGGGGAATGGAGTGGTGGAGTTGGCGGGGGAGGGGTAGTGGCGGGGAAGGGGGTAGTGACAAAGGGGGGGTGGATGGAGAGTTCGAGCGGAAAATAGGGAAGTCTCGCGGCGCCATGCGCGCGGACCGGCAACCGCTGCTGGTCGGACTCTTCGGATATCCTGGAAGAAACTGGAGAATGAGAGATACAGAATAGAACATCACTTAACACCATCTAAAAGACATGCATTTTTCCGGTATAGATAAGTCTTTATAAAATTTTTCGCTTGAGGAAATAAGATAACATTACGGTTTGTAATAAAAATGTAAGGATGGGCCGAGAGGCATTCAACTGTGAAATCTGGAAAAAAAGAGAAAGATTGTGAGCCCCCTCGAATGACATTCACGAGATCGGTGTTTGATTGCACACTCGTTGATAGGAAAAAGTAATGGAGATATACTGGGAGAACTTAAGAATTTGACCCCATACATAAGAAAGAGAATCTCAGGGATATGTGGAGGGACATCAATGAAGAAAATGACCTCAGCTATCAGTCGCCTCCTCTAATAACAACGTCTATTTGTGAAAATTGGATTAATTAGAAGGAAAATAAAAGAAAAAATTCTAAAGTACCTGTGTTGATTGAAATTAATATTAAATAATTTGTAGAGCCATGCCTTCAATATCGTTAGAAATGTTTTCATCAATTTTTTCTTCAGGGCGTAATATTTATGCGAGAAATTGAGTAACTTAATAGACAATCAATCAATCAATATTTACTCGTGACTTTAAAGGATAAAATGAGCAAATTTCAAATTTCAATATATATATTAAAAGACCCAGTTCGAGGTTGAAGAAATCCGCTATTTGCGCTTAACCGATGCAGCTATTAGTGCTTGTCATCGAACACATTTATAGAACTGAAATTTGTAAATTTTGTATCCCTCTTTCCACCGAAATATTTCTAGACTAACTATTTATTTACTTTCATCACTTCCTCTCATGCTACCCTTAACACGCACAGAGATACAAAACCCGGAGATATATATTACGGATACATTGATTTTCCCTGTTAGGAAATTAAATAACCATAATAATAAATTTGCCGAAAGACGCTCTTACCATAACTAACGGCTTAAGTGGCAATAGTTTTTATGTTGTCGTTGGCCTTTGTTGTTTA
Organism: Hetaerina americana; assembly: GCF_022747635.1. Lineage (NCBI taxonomy): Eukaryota > Metazoa > Arthropoda > Insecta > Odonata > Calopterygidae > Hetaerina > Hetaerina americana. Next base: position 105,420,663 of record NW_027286069.1, on the reverse strand, counting down.
TGCTTGTTGTTGATTTTGGTTGTTACACATGCCTCAAAGAGAATTTGAGGAATCACGAGAAATCTCAAGCCTCAAGTTCGAAGTTTCGATTCCATAAATTCGGAATGGATTCCAGGTTGTCTTTGATCCCTATAATTTTTATTACTCTGAATTAATATTTGATTAAGATTATCCAGGAAAAAGTTTAGTGTTTTTCATAGTCAAAAACATTACGAAAATATACTTTGTAAATACATTTCAAGAAAAATCTTGTGTCCATTTTTTAATTTTCGTCCATTACGGTGAGAAATCTCTCACCGATACTTTCGTCTCCCAGTACTCTCTCATAATAGTCACGGAGACACATTTTTCTTTAGTTTTTAAATCAGTTAATCGACAGCCTTCTAAGTAATGATGAAAAGAAAATTTTTCCCTGGGATCAAACAACATTGGTAGCAATGCTGTGACATTTCACATCTCATTGCATTATTGGAACACCCATTATCGTCTAAAGATATCGTTTACCGTTGCCAGACCAAGTCTGTTTTTTATTAACTCCCCAAGTTCCTAGTTTTATCATACCTGGTACGTGCATATACTTGGAATTCGTGTACTGATTTTCTAGGTATGCGGCAATATAGGAGCAGCAATACGGAAATCTAATTGGTCACTCGTGACGACCAAACTAAGAAGTTTTAGGTAGAGCATTTTCTCTACATTTAAGCAGAACAATGAAACCAGAGGCCAGATGCGAGGGTCGATAAATCTAGAAAATGTAAAAGCACTCAATCAGGTAAAGAGAGTTCTCCGTCTTCAGCCCTGGAGAGTTCCCATCTTGAGATGACGGAAACTGCTTCCACCGGTAATGGTTTACCATGCGTCACTACTGATATTTTGGAGCGTAGCATTCATTGTATGACTCGAAAACCTGCTCTTTGCAGTTATTGAAATAGGACATAAAGAAATATGAAGAAACTAAGATGGAACGAAATGAGGGTAAACGAACGAGATTTGAGGTGATGTACGTGAAGGGGAAGAAAGCAATTTGCTGGATGACATTGGAAGGGGAAAGGAAGCATGAATAGGTATATGAAATGGAGGGAAAAATGTAAAGAGGTAATGGGACGTTGAAAGCTTTGGCAAAGTAGAGAATTTTGGGCCCGAAAGAAGAAGGAAAAACGGGAAAGCATTGTGGAGGTTGAAAGGAATGATGACCTTAAGGTGAAAATAGTGTTGGCAGAAAGTTGTTTATGGTGTGCTGTCTTCAGAAGGCCACGAAGTTGTCGATAATGTTTCAAAGTCAATCCTTTAGCTCCCTCTTATAGAATCCTATTACTAATATATCTATTGGATGAGGCATGAGGTCCTTCAATACGGTATGTTTTGCGTTCGAAGTAGGAATAAATCCTCAGCCATTTATCAATCGCGAACATGAAGCAATAAGCCCATTTAAGCATTAATTTAAACAAAATACTTTTAACTGTGCAAAAACTCACTCAATAATAAATGACTTCAATGTATATTTGTAAATTTACGAATGAGTTTCGATTAACTGGCATAAAACTTTTATCTGAGATATTTAATTTATTTAAACTCAGCCTACTTACGCAAGAGAATAAATGAATAAGCCTTTAGACGAGGTCTGTCTGGAAAGGTTACAGCCATGCAATATTATTTAAAGAAATAGCCTACCTAGAACAATGAGGCCCCTTCAAAGTACTCCCCTTGGGGCCACACCCACTCATCCTAATGTCTCTTTCACTCTTAAAAATAATCAGCAAAGCCATTTTTATCGGAATGGTCATCAGCTGCCTCTTTGCATTCTATTATATCTCGTCAACGTCTAGAATTCCGTGCTGTAGTTACAGGGGACTTACTTCAAGCCGAGAACGATGATCCCGGTTTAATTAAAATAAAGGTCATAACTGGAGATGAGTCATACGGCTATTACCCTGTTACAAAAGCCAAAAGGGTACAAACTTCAGTCAGTCGAAGAGATGAAAGAGAATACGACAAAACAGCTGATGACCGTTCCAAAAAAAGACGGGGTAGTTTCTGGACAGACCTGGTGTAAAAGGTTTGTATAAAAGGTATCGAGAAAAGATTCGCCAAAAACATATTTATTTCAGATATTACTGAGATGCCTCAAAATCCCGCAAAGTACAACCCTTGAGCGTCGACTCACTTTTGCCAGTAGCTTTTCCATGACTCTAAGGCTTCCTGTGAGGGAATTTCAGAATGCCCTTTGGGGTACGTGTGCAAGATTCTTTGACGGTAATTGGAGTCCCATGGTGGTGTCCTTTGAGGGGCCGTTAGGGGGTTGGGGAATCGTCGCGATGCCATTACAAAAGGTTTTCCCGAGCAGAAGCAGACACTCGGTTATATATGTTATATTTAACTTTTCAAAGATCATATATGTTTTTGAGTATTGTCCTCGAAGAAGCGTGAGGAGAGAGGAAGGAGATGGGAAGGTCCGTGCATTGGTCTAAGAAAGGACGTTATTTTTAGTGCTGTTGCTGTTCATTGGGCTGTGTTGAGTCTAGGTGGATGAAAAATCTTTAATTAGCCAGGGATATGCCATTCTGCGAGTTTTACATCTCGATGCTGCTTGCAGATTGTGAAAGAATTTCGACCGTTGCGACAAAGAGAGTGTCGTCAGACAGTTGGCAATGGATAGTGGTGCGTTTGGGGACGTTATAATTAGGATATGGGAGGAAAAGAGACGGTTAATCATCCAAAGGGAAAGGATTGTTGGTCGTTCTTTGATGTTAATGGCGGGATGGAAGTTGCATGGTAGACGGTATGCGACATTTTGGAGGAGCAAGCCGTTTGGGATTGACTATTGGGACGGAGAGAGGACTACGTATGAAGGACATAGCATACGGAGGCATTTCCATACAGGAAAAGAAAAGGCAATAAATGAGGTAGCGGAAGAGTGGCGAATTATTCGAGTAATAGATGGTTGGTTCCAGGGTGTTTTCCAACTTATTGGTAAGTTTTAAATTATGCAGGGATAGTTATAAATTTGGTTGGCTTAATTAATTTCCACTCGAAGGTAAAATTTTAGTACAGAGATCATTTTATCTCTATTCAACTAGATATTCTCCATTGAACCTCTCAGAAATTGATTTTAATTCGAAATTTATAAAATGATATAGTCTTTCATGCCAAGCACTTTTCCACTCACATCTGGATAATAAAAGAAAACCACTCAGTTCACTGACACCTTAAGGTTTAAAAAGTATAATATTTCGCTTTGAATTATCTCTGATAATATGCTCTTTCATTTTCCGTCACACGCGTAAGTACTCGGCTGAAGCATATTAGCTCAGAATATTTGTAATCGGCTCAGACATAAGAAAGATCTTCTTGGATGCTCACAAGTGAACGGAGAGAAACACGTTTTAAATTTTTGCCCGGGTGGTATACATAGCATCAATGATAGTATATGTAATATAGTAAGAAATAATGAGCTCTACGGCCTCTCAATTAAATAAGAAAGGGGAAGAAAACTCCAATGGCCGTAAAAATTAGTTGCCAATCTCTCGTCAGACCAATTGTTGTGCTGGTTTAACGGGAATCACGTCAGGGACCAACCACAACCTCTCGACCAGAATACCCTCTGTGGTGGTTTACGGGAAATTAATCCGCGTCAGGGACCAACACACAGCCACACGCACACTATCCTGACTAAAATCCTTCACGAGGCTATGAGACCCTGTTAAAGAATTTCAGATGGAGATGGAATCCTTCACGAGGCTGTAGAGTAGACCCCGTTAAAGATTCCAGGATATTCTCAAGCACACGCTTTGTGACTGGTACAGACCAATCACACACACAAGCACTCAATAAACACACACTCACAACTCAAAAGGGCCCAACTTCTGGGAGAATCTGGACACAGGTAAAGAGCAACTAGGAAATGCGTCGAACACGCGTGTTTCGGCCACAAAGTGGCCCTCTTCAGCGAACCGAAGGGAAAACACCTCCAACACAAGGTTGAAAGTAAACAACCGGAGACAAACGTCATATTTATATAGAAACTGTGGGAGTTGGGGGACCAATCGAAATAGATAGAAGATGGAAAGGGGAGGGGTACTTTAAACGTTATGTTGAAGAGGAAGGAGGGGGGGGGAAATATAGTATATAGTAGAAATATATATGTAGTTTCATAATTTCCTCCATTATCCGATTCCTGCAATCAAATACACACTTCCTGCACAATTTGTCATAGGCTTGCTTTACTAAGGCGCCTGTGTAACTCTATAGGATTAAAATACCACTTTTATCTACTCCAGTAGAGAACGCTTTCGTATTTTGAATAGGTGCATTTACACAATGATACCGATATTTCAAAGAAGTTCTTAATTTTGGAATGAATGGTTGACCTTCTTGGGTGAATAGATGTATCAAAAGGTTCCAGGAAGTTATCAGCGAAGTTTATAATTCGATGACACAACATACTTCTTGAACATATCCACCGCCGTGAGTTCTTCTCCATCTAGATCTTGGCTGTTTACATTTGTCGTTGATGTTAGTTTCGTGTTAAATGATCCAACTTTTAGGCCAAAAAGGGTGTTTACAGATTAATGTTAAATAAATGAATCTAAAGTAAGAACATTCGGATTCAACTTTGCGTACCCGCGGAAATTACTCAAATATATACAGTAAAGTATTAGGAATTAACTTTTTGGGAAATTAATTCAAATGTTAACAATCACAGTGGTAATTTACAGATAATATAATGGCATATTTTTCAATGGTTTCCATTATATAAGGAGTAAACAATATTTGCCGGGCCAAGGGTATTGTAAGTTCTATGTGTATTCCAGGGTGGAGCTTTTGACACAGGGCGGGAAAAATATATACCGAAATGTCTGCGTATAGGTATCGTACAAGATGAATTCCCTTACACTGAAGAATCATTTTAAATTTTTTAATAATAAATTATGCCTAAAATTTTCAGGTGAGACACAAGTCCCTAGAATCGCTATTGATTTGGAATAGAACTACTACAAAGCGATAATTAAAAAGCTCAATCATTCACATAATAATTTAAAAAATCAAAACCAAGCCACCATAAGAGTAATTAAGGAGAATATATAGTCATAGCATAACACATGTCCTTGTATTACGCACCGTCCCAAATCACGCATCCTCAAACATCCACGAATATCACAGTCCAACTCCTCAAACCGTCCACATCACTTATGCACCAATATCACACACAGACATTGTAAAGTTCACCACTCAATCCTATGTTAATTGGCACCCATGCACCTATTCTTACAACTCCCAACTTTTGATATAAAATGCTGAAACAACTCTCCAGTTACCTGGTTCCACTCCACAATACTTCTGTTAAAAGATGATAACATTTTCCTCGTTATTTTACAACTTTGGAAATTTTTCCTCTTAACATTTTGATTTTCATTTCCTCCCTTTAATCTTTACACTCTTTGTCATTGTTAACTAATATATGTGTAGGACCTTATATGCTTTTTTGTGTCTACGCAACTTTCTTTTGAATTTCTCATTACCCAATGAAGCACTTTAAATGACTTTGCGTTAAATTTTCCACTTGACATTTCCATCCAAGTTCCCCAGTTAAGTAAACGACTAGCTATTTGCAATGACTACAGGTAAATGGGATTATATGACCAAACAGAGTATAAATATTCTGTCGTATTTTTTTTGAAAATGTTAAATGCATGATCTTGTTTACGTTAATGCCCATATTATTTTTTATAACCCATTCAGCGAGGTGATCAATATAATTTTAGTGTATGAGGTTGTCGTTTGCTTGTTCTTTTCATCTGTAGATATTGCCATCATCAGCAAAGAGTCTTACTTTGGACATTATATTATCTTGTAGATCGTTATCATGGGTATATTGGAAAAAGTCTTGTTTCTATTGCAAAATTGAATCCGTCTTTTTTTGTTTTGCCTGGAAAGATTAATATTTACAATATTAAAATGAGGCTAATGTGCATTACGCAAAAGTTAGAATATGAGAGTGTAGAAAATTAATTTTTATGACATTGAATGGATATTGCCATCTTCTGGAAGGTAAAACCTTAGAAACAGTTAGTTTCATTAATAGTCGAGGAATTGTTATTTTGAGCGTAAATGAAAGCATCAAATGACGCTGTCTCCCGTTAAAGAGATCACTGGAAATGCAAATACTGCAAACAAAAGTAAAGAACTCGAGCTGGAAATTGCTTTCAAAAGTCGTCACATCTATTGCACCGTGGATATCATTTTTTTTAATCTTCGAGTATGCTTCACCGAAATGCTGTAATCACGGAGATGGACTGGAATAAGGTCACGAGGGACATTTGCATCGAAGACTTGAAAGGCAAGAGCATAGGATTCAAAACGAAGGGAAACGTGGAAATAGACCCAACGTTACCCCCGAAGAGTAATAATAATTGAGGTCGTGCTCCACTCTTTGTGTGTATTATCGCTGACTTATTCGTAAATTGAAATGAGTCGTTTTTATGGTCCATGGCCGACAGTAGACAGCTAAATTGGTCGGTCTTAGAGGAGGCTTAATGTGTCAAATTTTAAAAGAGTATAAGACCACAATATTTTGACGATAGTAGATTTTGAGCTCTGTAAATCATTAGTTTTGTTATAACATTAACTAACTTTACATTCAGAGAGAGTATATGAGATGATCTGGATGAGGGCTAAATCAGACATACCGTGGGACATTGTGGAACCACTTGGGCTCCCTGACCCTGAAGAACGCATCCATATGTGTTGATTCCGGGGACATGGAAATCAACGCGATATACGATACATTGATTTTGTTTACGAATTTAATATTATACATAATATTAGGATCACTTAGATGGATCACATTTTTGAAATTTGATGAAGTGTCTCAAAAATAAATAACGGACTCAGGTGTGATGTAGTGGGACTGTTCCATAATAACAGATAAGTAAAATACAACAATTTTCCACTTGAAAATGATGTACTGAATCGAAACTGGTCTTAAGTAAATTTTTATTTAGTGAAAACTTGTGGTGGTCTTCATCTCTGTTATTACTGTCTCAAAAATGTTTTCCAAAGAACACGGTGGCATCGACGTGGATTCAAGGGCAGCTCAAAAACTACTTTATGTCGGTAAGAGGGACCCACGTGACAGGTTGCGCTCTCATCGCCGGGGTATTTCTCGCAGGGCCTTGAGGGGCGGGAGAGGGAGGAAAAAGAGTGGCGGTGGTGGAGGGGGAGGCAAATGATACGGAAGTGCTCTTTTTCGTGCGGCGCGATGTCGATGAACCTGGCAGGGAAGAAAGGACGAGACGAGGACACGAGCGTTGAAGCGATGCCAATACGCCCCGCGCCACGGCTCTTGCTCGCCGTGACGCGGAGCGTGCGATATGCATCATCTGTGAATTAGTTTATGTTTATACACACACACACAAACACACATTATATATATATATATTTATATATATATATATATATATATATATATATATATATATATATATATATAAATTGGACAGCAACAAACAATATAGAAACACATAGAAAGATCACTCACACGTTATTCCATGATCATTTCGACGTAATTCTGCTCCGTCTTCATTGGAAGATCGAGACTTCACTTCTCTATCTTCCGATGAAGACGGGACAGAATTCCGTCGAAATGATCAAGAAATAACTTGTGAGTGATCTTTTTATGTGTTTCTATATTTTTTGTTGCTGTCCAATTTATATATATACATTTATTTATTGAAGAGATTACACCTTTTTGGCGTTCAAAAATGGTTGCTGCACCCGCATATGTATAGAAAATTTAAAAAACTCACAAAACACAAAATAGTTTTTTTAATTTACTCTAATATTTTTTTAAATTCTTTTTACGCTAGTATCTATCAATATACGTGTGCATCGAACATTCATATACATATGAATATATAATATATACCCATACATAGATAGATACATATACGAGGGTCATCCGGAAAGTAGTACCCGTTCGTGCCGCATGAAGTGCTGACGACGCGAGTAGCCGCTGGACGAGGTCAGATAGCTTCAGTGGCTTGTCTGCCTTCTCTGAGCCAAGTTGCGTGACGCTAGCATTGCCTGTGTTGTTTCTGTGATTGTTTACAATGTTTAAAAAAATTGAGAACGCCGCCAGTTGTGAAGTGAGGGCAGTGATTAAATTCCTCAATGCAAGAAACGTTCGCCCATGTGATATTCATCGCCAATTAAAGGAGGTGTATGGAGACAATGTAATGGACGAGTCGTCTGTTCGGCGGTGGTGTCGCAACTTCAACATGGGGAGGGGGAACACACACGACGATGAGCGTTCGGGGAGACCGTCTGTCATTACAGACCAACTGGTGAGCTCAGTTGACGAATTCGTGAGGAACGATCGGCGCGTCACAATTGATGACATCTGTGAGCATTTTCCCAATGTTTCTCGAACAATTGTTCATGAAATTGTTAAACACCATCTGCATTATGCAAAAATTTGTGCAAGATGGGTCCCTCGCGTATCTCAATGAGCTGGCGGCGAAGGACTATGCAGCAGGAATACAGAAACTTGTCACACGTTATGACAAATGCCTTAATTTGCTTGGAGATTATGTTGAGAAGTAGTTTAAAGTATCCTCTTTCAAATAAATTTTTTTATGTTTGTTAATATTTACTTTTGTGTCTTTATTTCACGAACGGGTACTACTTTCCGGATGACCCTCGTATATGTGTAAATACACACACGCACATACATATCAGTGTTTGTATGTGTGTGTGTTTGTGCATCTGTTGCTGGGCGACATCAAAGAGTGGAAAGGAAGGAGTGATGAGCCTCCCCTGCCGGCGACGGGAACGAAGGACTCCTGCGCGGTACACGGTTCTTCACTCTGGGAACGCTGGAAGATTATCGCCATATTTCACGCCTCAGGACTCTCGTCTTGAGGAGTCAGGGGATGGTATCCTTCAGCTCTTTCCTACTCCCATATCCCATCCCTCCCTTTCTTATAGGCTCACACGCATATTCAGTTAAAGGGGAGATAGGCTACAGTAGGAGAGGGATTGTGTGTGAGGGAATTTTATTGGTTGTGTTTCACAATTTTCTATTCATGCTCCTTAAGTTCTGCGCGATTACATTTTTTTCTTGAGATGTGTAATATGGCACCGATCTGTTAGGAAATACTGAGCGAATGAATCGTCTTCATTCGTGAAGAATGAACCGTGTCCAGGAGCTGACCCTATTGGATGGGCTAGAGCTGGCACTCGTCGGAAGGATATAATTCGTGAATATGAATCAGATTTAGGTGCCGATTGCTCTGTTTTTATGTAAAAGGTATTCAGAAAAGATTAATGGCATGATGTGAACTCAAGCGTCGGAGAAATTGGAACTGTATGAACACCAATAAAAAAATGTTGATCTGAATCGAATTGACAGAAGCATTGATATTTTTGGTGGCATCTATCCAGCTAATTAGTTTAACTCATCGAAGAGAGTAGGTCAGTATTTTATATATTTTTAAATTGGCGGAGAATAAACGTCAGAACTTTGAAGAAATCAGTTATTACGTTATAAGTTGTTACCAGCTGTTGATTTTCCTGCTCGATTGCGCAAGACAGTATAGGTTCACGGGTGAATTCAGCTGTCATTGATTTCACTGAAGGTTGACTTTTCAGTATCAAATAGAGCGTCAAATCAATAGTAACACTTAAATGGAGAGAAAATCTATCGTTGGCGACCAGCGTTACTTGTCGAAGCTTGTTTTGTTTTCCTCTCATAATGTTAGTTGAACATGATATTAAGTGATTACTGTATTTTATTACATACCAGTCATAGTACATTAATTGACTTAACAATTTTCATAATTACAGCCCCAAGACCTAAAATGGGCCCGCACGCAAATCTGAAGTGACCCTTTATATCCCAGAGTTTTAGCCTTAAATTATTTGGGGCGCACTCCCTGGCAGGCTCTTGTTTCATTTGAGGGAGCTTCGAATTAACTCTTGACTGGGATATCCTTTAGTTTTCCTTCAACGCCCTCCATTCCTTTCCAAAGTGAAGTTGATTCAAATTCCTTAATAATTTGATATCTTCTTTTATTTCTAAGACAATTTAAGTTTGATGAAATGTAACCAGCCATCGTGTATTTAGCCCCGTTTGGAGCCTAAAACTTCAAACTTCGGTCATAATATGTATTAAATATCATTGATAACGATTTTATAACTCTGTTAATAAGGAATAAGGAGCATCAGGTACTGGTAAGTGAGGGGTGGCACAAATAATTTTGTCATAGGGGCATTTAGTTGGGGCGGAAGGTTAAGGAGGAGGGCGTATTGGATATTAATAAGGGTTTTCGTCACGATTTCCCTGATAACCACATGCTTATACTTATTCTTCTCTAACCATATCAACGGCAACTTTATGGATGTTCTAATCAACTAGATTTGTTTGATAAAGATAATATATTCTAAGCCTATTTTTTAGAACTCCATTATCAGAAACTCCTTGACTTTATTTGATCACCGCATCAAAACACAAAGCGGAAAATGATGATTACGCCAAAAATTAATCAAAGTAAAATAAGTGAATATAATATTAATACAGGATGCAATGAAAAATGCAATGGAAAAATATAGTGTTTTGTTACTTCACACTAGTTAATTCACGTATAGGATAATTAAAGTCAAAGTCATTAGTCTGTAATTATGCATTTTATGATATTGATTGATTTGACTGGATGAAAAGATGAAAGCGAATAGCCGGCTGCTTTATATCTAAAACTATTCAAAACTATAGAAAACATACTATAGGTTATTAGCTGTAAAACATTGACATTATCAATTCACCTAGAATATATCAATTTTTTCAAAGGAATAAACAATGTCGTAATTAATCTTCTTCTGATATGAATAATATCTACATAGAGTAACATTCTTTCGTATACCTTGCATATTGATCTGTTTATTATGAATAAAAGAAACAAAGAAATTAAAAAAAGAGAAAATCGATTTAAAGCCCTTCAGATGCAAACGTTTTGAAAATAATGGCCATTATTCGGAGTTTTAACTTTATTTTATCTAATAGGTGGAACCAAAAATAGTTACTGTATTGCATATTATTACTCTAGCTATATCGTTTGACGGTGTAAAGAATTTCCTTTGAAAAATATATATATTCCTAAACTCATCGATTTCCAGTTGATCCGAACAATTCCAATTATCCTATACGTGAATTAACTAGTGTGAAGTAACAAAACACTATATTTTTCCATTGCATTTTTCATCGCATCCTGTATTAATATTATATTCACTTATTTTACTTTGATTAATTTTTGGCGTAATCATCATTTTCCGCTTTGTGTTTTGATGCAGTTCTGAACAAATCAGTATTTGCCTTGTGATTTAGTACATATTGATAGGAAGGAAATACGCCCTGAGGAAAGAAAAATTACGTTAAAAGTAATAAGAATAAGTAGTAAGAATTTTGCGGAACCACTCTCAGTATGACGTAGCGGACGAAAGATAATAAAGACATATTTATTAGCATTACTTACTCAAATTTAATGTATTGTTGCAAGATAAAGTTATTGCACTATCCGTATTACAAGAAAACAGATGATTATGTGACCTTAAACACGTAATAATTAGATTCTAGATTTCGTTGGTCATATTATGATATTACCTCAGTTTCAATTTTTGCTGCGTTAAGTAATACGCTGCATTGAATTTTTCTGATGTAAAACGACTTCTTGTGGAAATATTATTGATTTTAGGCCACGGTAGGCCTACTACGTTCATTAGCCCGGGTGACGAAAAAGTGAATACCCTAAGCTAACCTAATACCAGTTAACCGTTTTTTACTCCCCATTTTTATCTCTCTCAATGACGTCAAATATGCCTAATCATTTCATCCCTCGAACTCGCTTGCTCAGCTAATTTTCCCTCCCCTCATCACCGTCTCCGGTATCCCCCCATTGCCCATCAACATATTCTGTATCCACGTTTATTTTCTTCTTCAAATTTCTCCCAACAGTCTTCTCTCTACCCCTGCCACGATTAACTTTTTCTTTTGTTCCTTTCCCGCCCATTTTAATCTTAGTAACCTCCTACACGCTTGCTCATAATAAACTTCCACTCTAATATTATCCTTATTCCTCAGTGACCGAGTTGTCAACTAATTCAAATAACAGCAGGCCCACAAAAATTTATAGTTGCCATTAATATTTATATCTTTACCTCCTTTCCTTCCCATGAACTCTTTTCATCATTAAATTCTTTTTGAACTAACGGAATATCTATTTCGTCCAAATAATTGAAATCTTCTATTTGCTTTAATTAACACAACCGTCATTTTTTTGGATGTGGAAATGCATTCTTAAGTTTATTTTGCATGGAGGCAAAAAAATTGTACCATACGGCACCCCGAATAGAACAATTTTGTGTCCTTTGATTAGGAAAAAGAGAAAGTTGCAAGAAAAAAGCAGAAAAACCTCGAGTCAATATTTTGTTTGCGTGAAATAATTTCAATGACCGTGGTGTACTCAAATATTCTAAAATTAAAGCCTCTTGAGATTTGCGGACAGTTTTGTTCTCTACAGTGATATTAGGCAAAATTAATTCAGGTACCAGAGAATGAGTACGGAGAGAGTAAATATCACGCACATGCGCGACGTGGATATTTTGTCATAGTCGTCATTAGATGAGGCAAACGACAGCATAGCTCATTTGCGCCAAAATGTATGGGTGGGTTATCCGGCAGGGGTAGGATGTTCAGGGAGTGTAGGAAGATTCGACAGAAACCCGGCGTGGGCATTAGCCCCATTATTAACACAATGCGACAAGGGATCCGCAGTTAAACGTCCCATCCGACGAACTGCGTACTCACTTTAAGCTCTCCACTAATTCCACCTCAAGTTTGGCTGAAAAACTGTGCCTTCGCCGGTTTAGAATCCACTCTTCGGGGTGGGAAGCCTTTATATTAGCCACCTTACGATCCCAATCCCATTAATATTCTGTCTAGCTTTCTGTTTTTGAGTAAACGGTGTGTGTGTTTATACGTGTGGAATTCTTGGAGATGGACGGAATTACTCATAAATTGCAATTTCTCTGGAAACAATGAATTGCATCACAATTGGTTTCCCATGGTCCTAGATGAAACGTCTATGATAATGCAAATAGTTTTTTCCATAAAGATCTCATCGCATGGCTGTCAATAGTTTATCCTTTTTAAATTTATAAAAGGCTGTCACTGGTGGATAAACCACTATACCACAGTTCCCTAGACTTATAGGTATTACTCTAAGCGACGCGTAACCTTGCAATATACCTATAATTTGATGAGACGTTCTTCACATGCATATAATTTCCATCTCTCTTCACTATGCCAAAAATATCTGACTTGTCAACTCTAAAAGCGAGGTAGGTATTATTGGCAGGTGACCCCCACCACACTCTAAATACTCGATTACAATAAAGCAATTAAAGTTCCTGTTTAAATCACTTGGTTCATCTAGTTTACCCCAAGCCCGGTGGTATTTTCTCAAGGCTTAGAAGAGTGCAATTTAATGCGAAACGATCTCAGGAAAATGCAAAACTACGGTTGGAAGAGGACGTGCGTGGTTGAGTGGAGGAATGCAATTTGTGTGCGTAGGGTGGGATCTTTGATGGAGGGTGCAGGTGGAGTGGGAGATCACCGGATGGAGAGAAAGGTGCGTTTCTTGAAGAGCTTTACCAAGGGGAACTCTAAGGGAAATCAGAAAGGAGATAGGAAATTATAGGGGTTTCAATGGTCCAATGCTGTTAATAATGCTGCTCGCCTGACTTCTCTCGCTCCTTCGCGGGAGGGGTACAGGAGGAGAAGGCTGCGAGGAAGAGAGCACAAGGCAATGGTGCAGATAAGAGCAGCGAGGAGCGTTGGATGGGGATGTGCAGGAGGAGGGAACAAAAGGAGGGGGTGAATGGGCGAGAAAGGGAATGACTACGTAATGTGGATCATTAACTTAGAATTGCGTGTATTTGTCCCCGTAAAGAAGACAAACAAAATGAGAATTATTTGAAATAGAGATAAAGTGGTTTTATGGCGATGAAATATAAAACTCCATTGCTCTTAATGAAATTGTGTAAATATGACGATTAAATCTCAGTCATTTAAATATATTTCAATCATTTGAAATATATTTAACCAAATTAATGTGAAATCTGAAAAGTCCTGAATGATAATAATGTAATAATTGTTCTGCAAACTTCAAATTGTTATTCTTACAGATAAACTTCAAGAAGATATTGTTTTACGACATTCATTGTATCCTATCAAATATTTTCCAGAATTTTATATGCTGCCTGGCTTGGCTTGATGCTTTATGTCTTAAAGCTGACAACATCTTTGAATGATGTATTAATTGCCATAAATTTCCTCACCTACGACTGGAGTGGATATCCTAATTAGATTATTTAATGTATTTCCGCTTATTACTTGGATTGAGAATAGTTTATTTTAGGTCTTTCAACATTTTTTAAAAGTAGCGGCAATCGTTTCTCCGCTCACTTTTTCATTTCCAACCTTGTAATATTTTAATTAATAAATGACAAGACACTGCGCTATGATGACAAAATTTTATTTTTCCTAAATAAAGAATAAAATGCGGTGAACTCTTTATTTATAGTGTGCTATTGGTCTAGAGTCTGTCGAATATACCTTAAAATCCTCGAAAGGACGATATTTAAACCTTTGCCAGGAGATACTGCGTAGGTCTCAAGCCAGATTACGGTTTTGAAAAACAGCGATAAATTATCCGTCAGTGAATATCTCAAATACATGTGTTTACCTTGAATTACCTGTTGTGCAAATAAATCGCACATTGCAAAGATAGAGTAATCACATATTGCAAAGAATTTACTAGAAATTCACCCCTGTTAAATTGAATCATGCATATTTAACAAATTGATATAGTCTTCTTCCTTCCTTCGTCTCTTTTTTAAGGACAATTTAACTATTTTTTTGAAGAAACATCTATTAACGTTCAGTCATAAGTTCACACTTAAATTGTTGCAGTCACAAGAGGGGGAAGTGGTCCTTAATAATTTTTTCAATTCCGTGTTACATAATGATCCTGATATTACATCTAATATAGATTTTCAATATTTATGTTTTTTCTCATTATATTATCGGATAATACATTCAAAGTGATACTTGAGTGCAATATTTGCTTTAATATCACTTAATGATTCCACTGAGTTAATTTCTCATTGCGTATGTAACCCCAAATAAAGGTTCATTAGAGTAAATTTATCAATGCTTTTCGAACTTTCCAGAGGACAGGAACAGGTCTATATTCCTTTTTCAAGGTGTTAGAGACGAAATTATAGGGACTTTTGGCTAAAATACATACTGTTTCACACAGTTTTAAGCATGAATATTTGAAACAGTATGAAATGGTGAATATAAATGTAGCATACTTATTTATTTATTTGTAACTGAGACCATTAAGTTCCTGAAGGAAGACATTTATTCCTCCATGAAGGATTTTCAAAGTGCTCCGAAGGACGTCCAGTGCAAAAGTCTGTCTGTACCCAAACAATGCGTAGATTTAAGGTGATGTTGATAGCGCATTGACACTATATGATAGTCAGATGTTATTCATTGGTCCATGGCCTCCTACGAGTCTCGCAGGCGCACGCTGTTGGCATTAGAGGGCATTTGCGTGATGGTACTTCAGCCACTTTCAACCAAACCACCCGAGGCGAACTGAACCCATTACGTTCCAAAATATGTATCTAAACCTGGAGCTGGATGCGACTCTTCGATATTTGTTATAGCATACGAGCGGCCAGGGTATTGCAGTTTTCACGAGCATCAAAAATACACACTTTATGGGCAAAGCCAAAGCTTTTCCGGTCTATTTAGCCGTTAGGAGATAGACAGAGAGAGTTAGTGGAGGGATGGGGGTAGGCAGATGGGGGTTTCGGGGAAAGGTGGGGGTGGATGGAAGGGTGAACAAGCGTACCAGCACCATTCCCCGTGGGTGTGGGTGGATGTGGGGGGGATGGCGGGGGGGATATAAGGGGTCGCGGGAGATGTGCCAGAGCGCTGATTAATTATTGAAGGGGCCACGGGGAGGCGCCTGTGTCGCCCTCGGGGGCGGGGGGTGGCGGCGGGGGGATTCTCTCGGGAGAGGGGAGACACCCGAGGGGACAGGGGTGCCTCCTCTCTCTCCCCCGGCGCCGAGTGTCCCCCCTCTCCCCTTCACATCCCTGATGTAGGTCAGGAGACAATTGCACTGGCGGAAATCATCACCGCGCGACACTCACGACGGTATCGTGGATTGTCTCGCCTGTTCCAGGGGTCGCTAATCACTCTGCCGTATGCACATCCAGGAGGCAAAGGCATGGAACGTAAAATTTTAGCAGCATTGTTAATTATTTCACCTATGTCGAGGTCTTTTGTTTATCGTATTTATAATTAAAGTCATATTAAAATATGACCATAATATTCTGTAAGGAGTGAGGATTTCCCGCATATTTATCAGGCCATACATGATGTGCACGGTAGCATTTTCCCATCAAGTCTGAATAACGAGAATATGGCGTAATTTGGAGTGCGTGTCTGTTTTCTTAATATCCTCCATAAACATTCGTTACGCAATTTCACTGCATCATAACAGCTATTGGCAATAATTACATGTAATTCCAAAAATTCTCGGCTCGAAATCATGCAATCATAGGTTGAAATGATTTGATTATTTTCTTTTTGCTCATATTTGTCATAAAAGTTGTTATTTTGAAAAATTAAAACATTTGTTTGGCTGTTACCAAGAATTGGGGTTTCAATGTGGCACAATGAAATATTTAAGAATTTTGAAGAGGGAATTTTAGTATGAATATGATCATTATTTCATATTTAAGATTTTCGCGGAGCAAAGGGAACAGTTAATGCACGTATATTGTTGCGAATGAAACGTAAACTGGCCTCCCGGTGCCTATCGACCGAGAGGACCTGGGAAAGTTTGTGAATTAGTTATCACTTGGGAAATCGTGGGCAACTTACGATGGTTGAACTTGTATCATGATGTTATTATAGTCTCGGCGAACTGCGCTGTTATATTTTTCAACCTGAAAGTACGCGACATTCTCAATGGAGTAGGTATGTGAAATTACTTGGACGAGTAAGCATTAGCTACCATTGTGTTAGTTATGTCATGCGAATTTATTAATAATCAATATATTAGGTATTATACAAGGGAATGGATAATGTGGTAAGTTAATATTTTTTTCCAAAACGGAAAGTAACAGCTTATCGGTACGAATATAATAAACGCATTGCATTCTTACTTTGTATCGCTAGTCGAAGAAAAATCTTTAAGTGAGAGTGAAAAGGGGAATCTAATGTATATTACTATTAGATAGGATGGAGAAAAGAAAGATGAACTTATTCTACTTTACATAATTAGTGACTTTGTTGTACTCTAATTTCCCAATGCAATAGTAACATGTGTGTGCTTGAGTGTTTCATTGTCTTATTGTGGCTCCAAATATTATCTCAATTGCTGGGTTTTAATTTCAAAATTTTCATTTCTTTATAAAGTATATTTAATAGCTTAAGAGGTACATTTAAAATTATATGGGCATAATCTTATCGATTGTATTTATAAGCCGCTTCCAAATGTCGTAGTGCCGAGTGGAAAATACTTACATTCTTGGCGAGTAAATATCCGTGTGGTTATGCAACTTGCATGGCATATGTGTGTTGCAGTCGCATATACTCCAGGTTACTTGCTAAACTTAATCTTCTTCAATTCCAGTGAGAGTCAGTCGTAAGGTACGAAATTTAATCTCTCCCCTCTAAATCTTCTCCTGTATTTCGTCAGATTACAGGCACATAAAAAGTTCTTTAGTTGGCGATTAATTATGTTCTCTGGGACTCCAAATGGGAGTTTGTGTAAATTATGTCCTCATCACAGCATTTCCGTTCTTAAGTTCCTATTTACAACCTGGAAATTTGGTTTCCGACTATTATTAGAAAATATTCACGAGAGAGAATTCATTTTCCATCGTAACTTCGTTTTAGATATACACAAGTAATAAAATAACTCGGGATATTCAGATACTAGAGTGATGGTAATATATTTCAGCAGGGAACTTTTCCAGTCCAGTAATTCCAGTCATATATGATGTCATATCCAACACTTTTCAAAAGACTGGGAAAACACATTTAAAGATAACTTATTCTCTATTTTATTTCATATTTCTCATTCTGAATATGCAATTATAAACTGTGCTCATGCCGCATAAAAACCGAGATAGTCACCATAGCGCTTCTCGCGACCTGGTGGCTGGACAATATTTGAGTGCTTAATTAAAATAAAATAAAAAAATCCTTCGGAGTATTTTGAATAACTCTCCACAGAACTCTGAGGAGATGTAAATGTAAAAAAGAAGTGGCCATATGGGGAGCATTCATTCTACATGGATTCGTGAATAGAATCCCATAGGCTTAAGTATTGAACTAATACCAAACAAAGCTTTAATTGGTGTCATCAATCCAATTCACATCACATGGCCTCACATATGTTGCCGATATGTAGTCTGGACTCTTGATGGTTTCTCCTCCTATTATAGTTTTTCTCTCGGAATTCAAACACGCACATATTTCTACACAAGTAACCATTCATAATGTATATTTTAAAATAACTCAAACTTAGGTTTTATTATCTTCGACTACTTATACGATATTGTCCAGCCGTGACTAGAATTGAAAATGCTTTAAAAAAATAAAATTATATTTTTAATCATGAATTATCTCGTGGTCTGCGGATTTTTGCTGTAATTTTAAAGAAAACCAACTTGTTCCGTTCAGGAAGAACATCAATGATGCTTAGAGATTCCCTTAAAACTTACTCTTTACGAATAGTTTCATCATATTTATAACATAAAGAAAAAAGATATTCTTATATGACTAACCGGTTTGGCAGGTCAACTAATTATAGTACCTTCGATTTAAAAAAATGTTTTCTCTTATTCCTAAAAGTATACTAAAATATATAAGGCTACTTCCTGATAATCTGTGCAGTTATCACATGTTTTCGTTCGCGTTTCGCGGAAGGAATTGGAAGTTTTGACGTAAGAAAAGAATTTTCGCTCCAATCAATCGTCAACACGAATGAGATATGTATTCACTATATATATATATATATATATATATATATATATATATATATATGTATAAACGGTTTATAAATGACCAGTCTCATTTTTCTTCATTCCGTTTGAGAAAGGCGGTCTTGCCATCGAAATATTAAAAAACCAAAATTGTGAGTTCGTAATGTGAAACCCTTTCTTTTGTGTTTCCAATTTAGTGACATATTTTTTCAATATTCATATAAACGTAGGTTAAAGCATCCATTTATAACTTTCGTACTCTGAATACATAGTTTTGCCAACTACCGATCTCTTTATAATGTTTCACCAGGTCTTTAGTGGAACTGCGGGAGATGCCGCAACAGTAACTTTTAACGGAGTCATCCGCTAATGTGCATTTCAATACAACAATTTCAGAGGGTAAAAATCATTCGCCTTGACTGGGATTCGAACCCAGATCCCTCAATATCCGGTCGAGTGCTTTAGGCACTTAAGCTATCGAGGCGTCCACTTAAACTCTGAAATTTTTGCGGCTTTTTTAAAGGAACAAGATGTTCTGACGAAATACCGTACACACAATGTCACAGGCATTCGTATTCGTGCGCGATGCGCCACAGTCCACGAGGTTAAAGCCAACTTTGTAACACTTATCGTGTCTATACCTTGACAAATTCTAAAGAAACTGAGCTATGTCACTGGACGCTGAACGTGTGCCATAATTTGATAAATGAAGCATTGAATGTGAAACTTGATGGCCAATTTTACTTACAAAATTGAAAGTATTATTGGACATATGAATACTTCCTAAATTACGTGTTTTTGTATAAATATACGAGGGTAGGATGAAAATAATGCACACATGCTTATAGACCACAATAAAATGACCTTCATAAGCATTCCTGGTGGCACATGGACGTAATATTCCCCCTAACATGCCTGCGATTGTTTGAGGTCGTTTTATTCATCCTGTGTATTTCGAGAAGCGGAAGTACTGAAACGTGTTCTGGTGCTATGTCAATGCGAGTTAAACAGCGTGCCGTTGTCGAACTTTTAACAGCGTAAAAATGAACTCCTTGTGAGATTCATTGTTATTTAAAGGCTGTTTACGGTGACAATTTTGCTGATGGGTCTACTGTACATAAATGGGTAGTAAATTTTCGTGCATCCGAGGCTGGAAAAGCCATTATTGTTGATGAAACACGCAGCGGACGTCCGATCACTGCCACAGGCGATAAATTTCGCAAACTCGTCGAAGATTTGATTCAAAATGACCGGAGAATCGCTTACAAGCGAATTGCAAACCGTAGTGAAATATCCAAGGAAAACGTTTGTCGTGTTAAAGGCAGCCTGGCGCCAATAATCTTGCAACTTAACAACTCTTGTCCACACACCTCGCGCGTAACTGGAGAGCCTATGCGAAACCTAAAATTTGTACCGATTCCACACCCTCCTTATTCCCCCAATTTTTTCCTCAACTCAAGAGACACCTCAAGGGTAATCATTACAGCTCGGATGATGAGGTGAAGGCAGCTGTCATTTCCTGGATTAGAGAAAAGTCGGAAGAGTTTTTCAGTGACGGAATGAAAAACCTTGTTACACCTCGGGAGAAAGGTGTTAGCCTTAATGGTAACTATGTTGAATAATAAATACCCGTATGTGATTTTCAAACTTAAAAATTGTACTATAATATACATTTTGCCTTATTTTGGAATTTGGTTTTGTTCGTGCTCTACAAGCATGTGTGCATTACTTTTCAGCCAGCCCTATTACGTTTATAATCTAGCAATATTTTTCTTTGAGAGTTTAAATAACTCAACTTAGTTATTTACTAAGCGATAATCCAAAACTTTTTCCAAATTCCAATTCCAAATTTCTAAATGGAATTAAGCATTGTGTCGCATATCAAGCCATTAAAGCTAAAAAGCTATTATTTTTTCTGCGTTTGATAATGCCCAACTCCTGAGTCTCCGGCAAACATTACCTTTGGTTACTCCCATAAGGGCCTTGAACCCATGCATTTAATTGCTTTCAATCATTTAGTTTTGGCATTAAAACAATATTTTATAATTAATATCAATAGATCTTCACACTGGCTCTTCCAACCTTCCATGCCACACCCAGAGGTGTGTTTTTGGTTGAGCGCGATGAGCGTAAAAGGGTATAGCCGTCTGCAAGGTTCAGACTCTCTCTCTTCCACTCCATCCACTTTGATTTAAATTGCAGTGCCGTGATATCTAAAGGTCGGCATAACATCCCCGACTCAACCTTTGTGCTTTGGCGGTGCTGTTGCTCTTGTGGCCTCCCTTTGTCCGATCCAATCGGCCGTCAAACGCGATTTTATCCCGCTTTGCCACTCTGCTGCGGGCATCGGTCGCCTGCTGTGGTGCCCGCTACTGTCGTTTTCGAAATTATGTAGATTCGACTGTGAGCTTTAGTTTTTCAAAAATGGTTCGCCGAAAACTCGCAATAAACGTATCCCACAGAAGGTCTTATTACATGTAATGTATGTTAGGTTGTAAATGTATTAATTTATTTAAGGTAAGGGAGAGAAATAATTTAAAAACACGACAATGAGGTACCGGTGCTCTATCAGTTTATGTTGTGTTCAAATTTGATGGGAAATGTCTTAAGTGTATACTACTAGTGTTCTGCAACAAGAATATGCTGAGTAATATCGATGCGAACAGAATTCGCGCTGAGCGGATACCGTTTTGCATGCAAAAACACATATATGTATGCACACAATATGTATATAATTATGTACATAATATGTATGTATATATATACATATATTTATATATATATATATATATATATATATATATATATATATATATATACATATATGTATATATATACATATATGTATGTATATATATATATATATATATATATATATATATATACACATACATATACATATATATATACACATATATGTACACAAATATGTATATATGTAAAACCATAAACACAGTAATCAACCCGAAGGTCGGTTTGGTAGGTGATGGCAGAGTTCACCCAGTACTAAGCCCTATGCGGCCTGTGAGATTCACAAATCACGGTAGGGGGGCCAGTTCCTTTCCCTGTGCCGGTTATGGTTTTCCAGGAAGATCTGGTACCCGAAAAATCACTTAAGCTTGGGTAGAACTGCAGGTGCCCAGAGTGCCTAGCCCGGGAATCGAACCCGGGACCCTCCGGTCAGAAGTCCGACGCTCTACCCCTTGGACTACCGCGACCCACATACATAGATATATATACATATATATACAATAAATTGGACGGCAACAAACAATATAGAAACACATAAAAAGATCGCTCACACGCTATTTCTTGATCATTTCGACGGAATTCTGCTCTGTCTTCATCGGAAGATAGAGAAGTAATTACTTCTCTATAGAGTGTCATTACTTCCGATATCTTCCGATGAAGACGGAGCATAATTCCGTCGAAATGACACTCTATAGAGAAGTAATTACTTCTCTATCTTCCGATGAAGACAGAGCAGAATTCCGTCGAAATGATCAAGAATTAACTTGTGAGTGACCTTTTTATATGTTTCTATATTGTTTGTTGCTGTCCAATTTATTATTCGGCACTTCCGTGTTACGTCGACAACATATATATATATATATATATATATATATATTGTTCCTTCTGTCCTTAGAGGAAGGTCGTTTGGCCACCATGACGAGCAATAAGTTTAAACATTTTAATTACGAATGACCAGTGATAGAATGTATTTTCTAACGGGGTGATATGAACGTATTCATTGCTATAATTAATTTAAGAGTTTATGCCTCTAGCAGAAACTTTGGCTGTAAATTCAGAAGAACATTTTTTAAATTCAACAATTCTGAAATAATAGTCCAGTGAATTCATGCGTTGCCTCCCGCTGTTTTAAGGTAGTAATATTTCGCTCTTGCAATGTAAACATTAAATCACGCATTCTTTATAAATGTTTCTTTTTACTTGCTGTGAATTGAAGCTTTCTTTGATTCAATGCGACTCTCATCAAAACTCAGCGAGCCGTTTTTGAGATACCGAGGTTGAAAACTTGACTCTACATAACTCTGGCGACAAGACTAGGGCAAAAGTTAGCTTTACCTTCCCTCTCCAATCTCTTCCGGTAATAAAGGATGAAGAAGCTTGCGCGTGCATTCCAAACTAGGTCACAATGAAATTTATTCTCTGCTGGTTGTGTCCATACAACAGTGAACTGGACGAACTTTTTCCAAAAATACACGTACGTAAACGGATGATCAAGACTGGTATGCACTTGGCAAAATTCCGGCTCGGAGCCAGTCAAAGTGGAGTCTGTAAGGAAGTCGGAAAGTAATTACACGGCTCAAGACAAATGCAGTTCATTGATGATTTGAAAATTTTTGGTCTGACTTCGAATTATTCACTTTTGCTCTTAGAAGTATGTAAATATGTGATAATTTTGCGTAAATATATAATATTTTGTTCAAAGTGTATCTTCCTTTATTTATTAATACACAATTTATGTTGCACACAGATACTCTAATTCTCTTAAAAAAATGGACTGCACACATCAACCTTTTTTTCGGTCATTTTTAACACTGAACGTTTGAGATGCAGTTTGCGGAGAGAAATTGAAGCGAAAAATTTCAAGATGGCTGAATAGCTTTAATCACATTAATCGGCTGACATTAGACGCAAAAGGTGACATTATTACTTTAAAGAGTAACCGTTCTTAATCTCTGAATACTGAGTGTTCAGTATCACGTCACATCATTTTCCCGGTCTTCGTTGCCATCTTGTGAAATTTTGTCGGATCCTTTATTTCTAAGTTGAATGATTTTGATTCGAATGGATTTTTTCTGCTCAACTCCTATGGGATGAACATACCCGTACATATTTGAGGAGTCTGCCGGAATGTCTTTTCTTTGTTTTGCTTTGAGAGTTGATACTCCGCCGTTCCCTCCTTTTCACGCAAGCTGAGGTGTTATTGGCAACGGTGATGGAGAAACCATGCAAGATCATAAAGACGATCAAACCCGCGGTCATTCAAGAGAAATGCAAGGGAAGCCATTTGAATCAAGCCCTCACTCTCGAGTGGGAGTAGTTGTTTTCGGGGAAGAGTTGGTGCAAGTCCAAATCTTCCACCCAGACGGCCTCGATCGTTACGAGTGTAGAGCGTTCGGAATGGTTTGCGAGGAAGTTTTCTTTCCGATCGCGAACACACTCCGTGGACGATATATTTATGGAGGTTTTTATTGCGGCTTTGTGCGTGGTTGGGATCGGGAGGCACCGGAGTGGCTGCGTCGGGCCTCTTGCATGCGCCGGCGACATCCCTCAAAGCTTAAGGAAACTCTTAAAAGTTAGCAAAGGAAAGGGATATTCATTTCCCATAAAATAATTGAAAAGTTTTTATTTTATCTTAATTTATTCAACTTCCAAACGCAATGATGCGGATGCCTGCCCACGGGTTTGGGAGCTCCAAAATGATGCTTTTATTACTTTATCTCTCGTGCGTGGTCACAGAGGAGGAGGAAAAGAATTCACAGTTGCGCATTGAACTTTCAATATGACTGATCAATAATGACCCAATTTTGTATATGAAGAGTACGTAAAATATATATTGAACAATTTACGACGTCATTTAGTAATTGCATTCCATGATGACGAGGCATCTGTATATGGAGGAGGGATGAAGTTAAAACCACGCGAAATGGCGATTCTATCTTTTCGTTGTAGTTCATGAATGTAATTTTCCCATTTTTTTACGTCAAAATTTAAACCAGATTAAACTTAAAGTATTAATTCACCGTAGGAGTATCGTTTTTTTTTCGACTTTTTCACTAAAAAAGATACACAACATCCGAACTTAATGGTATTCATGGAATATGCAAACGTTTTTGTGAACGATACCATATGTGAGCACCCTACAAGAAATCAAACACAACTTCCATTCAAGGTGGCTCTACATTCAAATATAAAAAAAGAAAAAACAGAGATAACCTCAATTCAGAGGACATACGCCATGGATCAGATGTTGAAGGTATGGAAATCCTATCCCCCGTTCCCTTTTTTGTTTTCATAGATATCCGACAGGAAGAAGAAATTTCACACTGTCGATAAACGCGTTATATCCGTCAAATGGCCTTTAATGATTATTGATGGGCGTCACTCCTATTTCACTTTTGCTCTCAAAAGACTTGGGGGAAGTTTTCAGTTCCTTAAGAAAATCAAAGAGTAAAATAGAAAAATCTCATAAAATGAAGTGAATGATCAAGTAGTCCGCGAAGGTAATTAATTCAGAGGTTATGCGAGATCGAAGATATTGGTGGAAGAAAGTATCAGAGAAATTTTCGTCAGATGAATGGGAAAAAAATATAAAGCAATAAAATACGCCTGTTGAAATAAAATGATCGTGGATGAAAACATGGCCTAGAGTTGAGAGAAGTAATAATTCAGAAAATGTTCCAGGTTTTTTAATGAGATGATAGTGAATTGGGCGAAGTCCATGCTATGAAACATGCATAAGAAGTGAATTTAAATGTAATCCAGAAAAAGCAAGCTCATGGAATCAGGTGCAGACAAATTGGCGGGATAAGATATGAGAGTACTTGAAGAAAAGACAAATGACTCGCTCAACTTAATAATGATAGATTCCCATGTAAGTGGAGCTTTGCTTGCGGACGTTTCAGAGTGGAAGATAGAGAAGAGATGGACGGGGACCATCTGGGGGCAAAATGCGTCCGTAAGTGGCTTAATGGAAGTTATAATGTAAGGCTTCAAGTGGAAGAACGAGAGAGTCTTAAGGGAAAATTAAGAAAAAAATAATTTGAGGATTCTGCAGAGAAAAGCCGCAAAGTTGGAATAGGGTAGAATGGTTGATTATACTATATAAATAGTTACTTCGAATCTAAAAGTCTTCACAAAGAGCGATTTCGCAATAATATTTCATTTATTGCATATCTGTCCTTACTAACTTTCACAACTTATTATAGTTTAACTGGTAATTCTTCTAGGCTTATGTGTATTGATTCACTAATATTACATTCATTTGAGCTTAATTCATTGACGTTTTTCCTTCTTTTTCGATTCCGAGAAAAATATATATATTAGCAGTATATAGGGAATTATGTTAATGAAATCGGCAGAAAATTTATTTTTCAATCCCCCAGGAAAATTTAAATGTTTTTAATGTATCCCTAAAACAAAATATAATGAACCAGTGTATATATATATATATATATATATATATACATATACATATATATATATATACATATACATATACATATATATATACATATACATATATATACATATACATATATATATACATATATATATATATACATACATATATGTATATATATATATATATATATATATATATATATATATATATATATATATATATATATATATATATACATACGAGGGTCATCCGGAAAGTAGTACCCGTTCGTGAAATAAAGACACAAAAGTAAATATTAACGAACATAAAAAATTTTATTTGAAAGAGGATACTTTAAACTACTTCTCAACATAATCTCCAAGCAAATTAAGGCATTTGTCATAACGTGTGACAAGTTTCTGTATTCCTGCTGCATAGTCCTTCGCCGCCAGCTCATTAAGATACGCGAGGGACCCATCTTGCACAAATTTTTGCATAATGCAGATGGTGTTTAACAATTTCATGAACAATTGTTCGAGAAACATTGGGAAAATGCTCACAGATGTCATCAATTGTGACGCGCCGATCGTTCCTCACGAATTCGTCAACTGAGCTCACCAGTTGGTCTGTAATGACAGACGGTCTCCCCGAACGCTCATCGTCGTGTGTGTTCCCCCTCCCCATGTTGAAGTTGCGACACCACCGCCGAACAGACGACTCGTCCATTACATTGTCTCCATACACCTCCTTTAATTGGCGATGAATATCACATGGGCGAACGTTTCTTGCATTGAGGAATTTAATCACTGCCCTCACTTCACAACTGGCGGCGTTCTCAATTTTTTTAAACATTGTAAACAATCACAGAAACAACACAGGCAATGCTAGCGTCACGCAACTTGGCTCAGAGAAGGCAGACAAGCCACTGAAGCTATCTGACCTCGTCCAGCGGCTACTCGCGTCGTCAGCACTTCATGCGGCACGAACGGGTACTACTTTCCGGATGACCCTCGTATATATATGCATCATTTTTACGTATTAGGATATAACTGCTAGCGATGTTCCGCTTAACATTTACCCGAATATAACTTTGCTTAGAAATTTTCATTTAAAAATGTGTATCGTAACAGAAAACTCAAAATTTTCTCACGTGATTTTGGCGTTTAATAAGTCAATGGTTTTGGAAAACTTTTGAAAGCTACGGCAATTACTTTTTTAAGCTCGATTCAAATTTTGAGTCCGATATGTCTCGATATGGATTTTTACGAGGTTTTGAAGAATATTTTGCCTTAATATTAATATAAATGTATTATGGAATTTAATGCGATGCCAGAAATGGGAGTTGTTAAATGGTTTCATCTATATTTGTCTGATCTGTATGGTTATGATGTCAGCATACCTTATAATACACAGCTTTTATTCGGGAAGGGATATTATTCATTAAAATCAGCAGGGATGGGAATATCAAATTAAAGACAATCTCCAAAAATGATCGACATATCCTAGATTTATAAAATATGCCCATTGAAAAACACAGCAATGAAGGATACACACTTAACACCCTTGAATTTCCGGGATTAACCCAGTTTTCATTAAAAGTGTAAATGTTCACGGTAAACGCAAAATACGTTTTTCATCATTGATAACTCTGTCGTCTCTATGGATTCAATTTAATCCTATTTCTTGTTCTCTCGCGCTTCTGTTGAAAGGAATTTTCAGAAACACATTAGCGTGTTTTTGATATCCAGCTCGAACACACCAGAGTACTGAGCATCTTGTTAGGCTTTTAAGTCCAGGAAAATCATCAAAATAAATTCTGCTAACGTTTTTAAACCTTGTATGGGACGGATATTATTGATTTGGGCAATGAATGAGATATTTTTTTGAACAAACTTTATTTCACGGTCAAAAACAGCCATGGAGTAAGAAAACACGACAGTTATCAAGAAAGTAACTTACGTCTCGGCCTTACGCAGCAGTGGTTAGGGCTAGATCCACCATCATGGAGTCTAAACGTCCCCACACGTAGTACGCATCCGGCTGTGGTAAAGTGCAGACTCTGGTTCTTCTACATTTCTCAATGCAAACTTTTAAGATGTGCGCTGCAACAGAAAATGTCGCAAGTTGTCAGCGTATTATCCCATTTTTTATTCTGTAGATGGGTAGTTTATAATATCGATTCTTTGTTTTCTCTAGACTTCATAGTGACTTAACTTATCAGATAAAATCATAACTTAACAATATTAAAAGAAAAACTTGCCTTAACAAGAAAATATTATTTCCAAATATTTTAGAAATTTACAATCTAAGGAGCATTTATTTTTTATAATTGGGAGGTGTGATTATAGAAAACAATAATTGGATCTGAATATGGAATACATTACCGTGAATTATTCGTACTTGAGCGTACATGGAATAAAGCAATTCATTACTAGAGCCGCTGATATAAGTTATTTTGAATGTGTGCGTGTATGTATTTAGCTCTTTCTCTCTCTTCCCGTCGCAAATCATTCGTCTCCATCAAGTGAGAACCGTGATTACCTTATGGTTAAGTTGTTTATCGATCTGTTCCGGGAATTTTCGCAGGAAAGCTTCTCCTCAGTCGACCATATTTTTCAGAGAACCGCAATCTCCGCGAAAAGGAATTGGATCGATAACGGGAAGATTGTGTCTTCTCCCCAATCCACTTCAGCATTTGAAAGCACATTAAGGATGAAGAAGACATCGAGATAGTCGGTTCTACCTATGGTGCAACGCAGCACAGTAAGATATACGTAGCATGAGAGCAGGGCCGTATTTCCTTCTCATTTCGGAGTGACGCGGCGGAACGAAAAGGGATATCTGGGCTACGCTGACCAATCCCGCGATAAAAAGGTCAATATTTCCGATGCTGAAGCGATAATGACAAATAGCTTTCGTGCCCGCTGCATATTTTTTTTTATCTCGTTGGCCATTGATTTTTTTAGGAAATTTTAGCACTCCCAAATAAGGAATTGGAGTCCAAAAATAGAGCGGACCGTGATGACCCCTTGGATCAAATCGATGCATATTATTCTGGGCGAGTAAAAGAAAGGAAACAATCCCAGTGAGAAGCGGGCGTTGAAGAGTTTATTTTTCCTTCCTTTCGATCGCTGGCAAATAAAAGATTTAATTGATGGAATGGAAAAAAATAAATAGGCACAAAATGCAATGTGAGAAAAGTGCTATTGGAGTGACTGAACAACAATTGGAGCCCAATAAAAGACCCCGATGTCTTTGTCCTTTCTTTTTTGATGTTCATGCCCTATGCCCTACACGATCTGCCTACTCAGCAATCGTAACAGTTTTACCAACTGATTATATGTAATTTACAAATGTAAGATTTTATAGTAATCGGGAAGGTCGATCATTTAGTATTAATAATTATGAGGGTAGGTAAATAATTAATTTCATCGAATAATGTTTTCATAAAGTTACGTGGTCAAAAGGGAAAATATTTATTTACCATATTTTTTATTTGAAAGTTGAAACCTAAGATCATAGAAGAAATTTAGTTCACTAATGATATAATTCCAACATATTGAAATGAAATAATTGACTTTGTAATTCCACACACTCTATCTAAAAGCACGACCCAAAATTTGACGTTGAACGTCATCATCAGGTTATGATGACGTTCAACGTTGAAACATGGGTCGTGTTCTTAAATAAATTGTGCAGAATTACAAAGTCAATAATTTTATTTCTTTTCAATATGCTATGAAAATTCTATAACTTTACGTCTAAGGCTACAAATTTTATTATTCCAAGATTTTGCCAGTTATTCATTTGAAGTGATCAGCATTAACGCTTTGTGATTTTAAGTATTTAGCTGTTATTTGTTTGGGTACAGAACTGGCTGTTCTCGAAAATGAGGACTTTATAGGTTAAATAAATATAACGTATGGAGTTGGTGCCAAAACATGGAGACTCATACAAATCGTCTCACCTTTCTTCTAATGAGAAATAAAAGTTGAATTTCGTGCTAAATTTTCTCTCTTTTTCTTAATATCCAATTGCTGACGGATAGTGAAATCATGCCTAGTCTTTGTGACTCTCGATTAGCGTCCCAGTCATTCCGTGAGGGCCTTTGATCCGTTGGGAGCATATTCGAGGATATATCTCTGCGCCCAAATAAGTCCATAACTCACAGTTCTCATTTCCACTCCCGTCAAATCAATGCGCATTCATTTACCTTCCCCTCCATCCATCTTCCATTCACCAGACTTCCACAGTGCCGCGCAAATAAAGGATTAAATGCACGTGTCTTCCCTTGTGTTCCCTGGATTTCGACCGACGCATCGCCAACCGGAAGGACAAACAAGGTACAAAACCCTGCCTTCCGCTCTTGATCCCTCCTCTTTCGTGAAAGCCATTCCTTTCCCCATCTCTTGTCTTCTCCTCCATTTCTTCCATCTCTCGATTAAAATGCTGCTCAAACCCGTTGAAACGGTGGAAGCACCCTCCGGCGTGCGTTTACAGTGCCTCACCCGAAAAGTGAAGCGCTGGTGGTGAGTGAGAGAGAGAGAGAAAGAGAGTTACAGGGCGTCGAGCAAAAACTTTCAAACGGTCCCCGGGGCGAATTAAACCCTGTAACTTTGGTCGTAATCGGTTCGAAAGATGAATCGCCGATTGGATTTTCCTTCGGGATCACAACCGTGCCTCGCGGTCAAACTTCTTCTGGCGACCGCTAGAACTCGGGGTGAGAGGAAATAAATGTGATGAATACAGCGGACCCTAAATGTCACCAGAGTGGTGGTGTTTGCGTTAGTTGCCCGCAGAAGCAGGGAGGTGAGAAGACGTTTTTTAATTGTCCCGCAGCCGGTAGTGATGGATAAAAGAATTCACAATTTCATCTCAGTAAATTTCCTGAAATCCTGAAATTTCCTCAGCCTTAAATTTTATTATTATAATTTTATTTAAAAAATTTTAAATTTATTTCGAATAAAAATTATTTTAGAAAGGAAAAAAGGGGTGATTGTTTGCTGCTCGTGATGGTTCACTCCTCCCCAGAATTCTGTGGTGGTCCCATCTATTTCTGTTGTTCACGTGGCCTTTAAAACAAAATTGACCTCGCCTTTGGTCCATGCAGCGCGTGCCTACACACACACACTTTCCAGTCAAAATTTATCACGCCCACATCCCTCAAAATACGTCATCTAGGCCCTTCTGGTTCCTAAATAAATATATCATTCAATATTTAACAGTAAATTGATACTAAAGAAAAATTTGCTAGGTAAATAATTAATTTTATATTACCGTACCATGTAGTAGTAAAAGTAGTCGATTTAGGTGAGGCGAACGGCAACTAAGGTCATTGGCGCCATTAGGGATGATACGTATGAATAGAGGAATACTAATGGAGAGAAACCCGGCTTCGGTGTTAGCCTACTTTTTAAGAAAGGTGACAAGGGTTCCGTAGTTTAACGTCCCTTCTGACGGACGATGTACTCACTCAAAGTGCTCTCCAAAAAGCATCTCAATTAGGGATCGAGATCCCGACCCTCTGGCTGGAAAGCTAGTACGCTAGCCACCACAACATTGTAATTCCTTCACCTTCAGTACCATCTTCAAATAAACTAATACCTAATAGGGTAAAGGTTGAGTTCCAAATTTTTTCGTGGAACACTCACGATATCTAGTTTTAGAATTAAATAAAACATTTACCGGCACCTCACAGACGTCTACGTATATGTTATCCAATTTAATGCCTTTTTTGTTGAAAAATAATGCAGTTGATATGCTTCTGCAGCTAAACATCGTCAAAAAATTGAATTAACTAAAAAAATTGAAGCTACTTTCGTAATTGCCTGTTGGTGTACAATTTTGGAATTAACGATGACAGGTAATTTTAGCATACGGATTTGTGTGTGATGACAAAACGGCTATCATGTCCGACAAATTGAATTTCAAATAGCAAGTACAACAATCCATTACTACTGTCAAATGATAATTACTACGCCAAGTGTAAAAAAAGGATTGAAACTAGTTAATTGTAGTCATGTTGATAAAAATGTTTTCAATATTGTCATAATTAACTGAATCCTGTTTACTTCAGCTACGAAAAGATAATTTAAATTTTTGAAATACGTTCTCACTTTTTTAAGTATTCCAATGGTTCGCAAATACACGAAAGCGTACACGGGTCCATAACCAGAGGTGTGCTCTTTACATAGTACATATTTACTCCAAAGTTTGTAGGTTGCTATATTTGAATAAGCATTAATGATGGTCGTCTACTTTATTCACTTGTACGGATTAAATACAAGACCTATTGGCATAATCAGAAAGAAGCACAGGTAAAAGGACTAAATAAATCAAAAAAATATGCATTGCCAGGATTGATACATTCATTCAAAAGCCTTTTAAGCAGCACCCTTCTATGTCCACACGCCGTTGTCACCGATGTTTTTCTACGCCTTGTACGCCTTCTGGAAGGCGGCGCCCGGGATTCTGCCAAGCTCTCTCGTCAAGGCCTGTTGTAACGCTTTCACTAAGCTCTAGTGACGTCCTATCAACACGGATTTGAGGTGGGGAAGGAGAAGAGGTTTGGTGGAGCAACGTCAGAGCTGTAGTGTGGCTAAGGTAGGGTCGTAGAGCTCTTGGCAGATCCGTGTGTGAGTTTCCTTTCGTTCGCCCGAGACCATTCGCGGCACCAACTTCGCACGCACCTTTCTCATGCCCATGTTTTTGTCACAATTCAATGCACATCGCTTTTAGGGATGCTTAGTTCATCAAAAAACCATGCGAACACTTTCCGATCCCTGTTCAACAAAACTCTTGTAAGGGCTTCCAGAACGTTCGGCGTCTTCGATATCTTCTGTACTCTCCCGAAACAGCTAGTGCTACTCAAAAACACCCGATCTACCTATGGCGTTATCACTGTAAGCAGCTTTGGGCATGGCATGAGTCTCTCTCTCGATTTTGGCCAGTTTTAAGCAAAATTTGAGGACGTAGCGAATCACCCTTTTTCGAATTCGATTAACCCTTTAATGACGGAACTTAACGAGGGCATGTTACAGAGGTTTCGCAAACGGACGATCCGCACTCCAGGAATCCTGAAAGTTAACTGTAACCGGCCTCCAGCCATTCCTGAGACTCCCTTTCCTCGAACTTAGCCAGAGAAACATGCCGCCGGTCCGTCCGTCTTTCCGGAAAAAACAAGTCATGCTACTTTTGGTACAAGCCTTGAATATCTTAAGCATATCTTTATGCATGTGAGCAAAATATGTGTCTATGAATGAAGAAACAAGCATCAAATATACTCAAAATATTTTATTGACATTAAGATTACCTTACATAGTAGAAAAAACAGTTTCTTGTTGCATCAGTAGTTTACATTTATGAATGAACAC
Organism: Hetaerina americana; assembly: GCF_022747635.1. Classification (NCBI taxonomy): domain Eukaryota; kingdom Metazoa; phylum Arthropoda; class Insecta; order Odonata; family Calopterygidae; genus Hetaerina; species Hetaerina americana. The sequence continues at coordinate 105,387,033 of NW_027286069.1, read as the reverse complement.
ATCAGATAATAGGATAATAAATGTAACAAGTACAACAGCATTTAAAGTAGTCCATCCGACAAGATGAAACGGTTTATTTTAATTTTAAAAAAAGAAGAATTGGCATAGCTCGTTTAATTATTTGAAGCGTATATTTTAAAATAGATCTTGGAAATATTGTGAGTGAATAAATAAAGCGAGTGAAAAAGTTACCAATAATGAAATCAGTAGTCATCTAAAAGGAAACCTTCCAAAGCGAAATTTTTAAGTTTCAATGATTAATAAAAAGCTATAATGAGATGATTTATAGTGAAAGTCTTCCTCTCTTTGGGGTGTGCGCTGAAGGAACTGCCTCCTTTTTCCCAAGAGGGATTTTCACTTACTGGATCAGCACTAGCTGTCATATACAATAAATTAGCCTTTTTCATATTCATGTTACTAGATGAGAGTTCGTTGTATTGATTTGCCTGGCATCTCTCCACTCCACTCAAGCAATTGTGTATTATATTGTAAGCATATTACAGTGGGTATTTATTTTCAGCGAAATTTGATGTTAGACGTGCATGATTTTCGGTTCTTCTAATTGTTTTCAAGTATATTAATATCATGTATAATCTTAATGAAACTCCTAAGTATATTTTATCAATAGTTTAAATGAATGCCTAGCAAATACGTGTACATACGAGTAGCTTACGCAAAGATTTTCAATGGCAATCGATGATATAAATACCACATGAATTTTATATAGATAGTTTACCAATACTTTCAAAAACGTGAATTAAAAGATTCATATTGTTTCATTTATACGCCAAAAACATAATTTGTGCCGTCAAAATTTGATATAAAAAGCTGTAAAGCTGAAAAAGTTATTCTGTATTATTTTTTAAGGGGGAAGGAAAAATTAAGCTGGATATAGCGGCCGACTGGCGAGGGAGTTTTAAATAGGATCGGGAAAGTGAGGAAGTTGATGGGAAAAATTCGAAAGTGGATAAAAATATTGAGGAGGTGTTCATATGCGGCGGATGTTGAAGGGTGTGATGGAAGGAAGAAAGTTTGGGGAGCGAAGGGGAGGGAGGGGAAGAACAGGAATTTCGGATGAAACACGGGTAAGGAGATGCGTTGGAGGTCCTATAGATGAAATCAGAGTGGGGAAATGGTCGTTTCTAATGCTTCGGAAGTTTCGCATCCCAAGAAATGTGTATTAGTTCAAAAGAACGGTCAATAACTTACTTTTTAAAGAAAATTCAATCCAATGAAGTTGTCAAATGATAGCATTTGATCGCCATTAGAGACTAAAAATACAATTTTTTGCTAGATAGATTATTTGGCATAGCAAATTATTTTATTAAGTGGTTATTTGCATATTTTGGTGACTCAACAACCGTTCATATATAAAATCAATTTTCCCTTCACAAAATATTCAAAGTTCACATAAATATTTTGCTATAAACCCTGGCATGAATGAAAGCTCATGGCTTTAGATTATATGTGACACCAATTTAGTTTAAATCTCATGAATATCTTTAATTAAACGACTTGTTTGGTTTGGTATTGTATGGATAGAATTTGTCGTATGGTGAGGAAAATGAAAAAAATTATGCAAATACGGGGAGAATTAGAAGAATTTTCTACATAAAAACCAGATATTCAAATAGAAGTAGTATTATATTAGGACTTGTTCACCAACCTAAGGCTAATTTGCTTTTTTATCAAGTTTTAAAGTCATTCTTTGAATGCAGGTGAGGGTTAGGGTTAATGTATCCGTTTGATTTCACCCTGCGTTAAACGGCTCACAATCATTCTCGAAATTACAATTATTCTCCCGGTGGCTATTCGGAAAGTTACCTTGACAAAGATAAACCTTGCCTCGGAGAAGTGTTGTAGATATTGTCGCGGAAGCAATTAAGACCGTCTACCGAAAGAAACGACATGGAATACCTGATAATATTTGCCTGGATATCAGAAACAGCACAGTTTATAAGAGCTGCCATTCCGGAAGAGAATTAGCATATATAGGAATAGGATGACGAAGGACAACAGCTAACTAATTTTTCCAATGTATTTTCAATGAGACGAGCGAGCGATCAGAAAGCGATACATCAGTGAAGAACCACACGTTAGGCTACACCCAAGTGTGGGAGGGACCGCGATATTGTGGGAAATAGGGGTCATGGTTAATGTGACTTCACTCAAAGAGAAATGATTTTTGCGAGACAAAAAGCAATGAAATATAATGAGATAAATAATAACGTCAAAAGTTTATATCTTTTTGGGAGTATTTCAAAGGTGTTCGTGTTATATTTATGTCATTTGTTTGTCGTGCGGAGGGATACTATCCTTGGACGCTGGTCAATATGGGACAGTTTTATAAAAAGTGAAAAGCTGCGGCTGGTATTCTGAGCAGAGAGATGAGATTAGACAAGACATGAATAATTGATGAAAATACGATTCTGTGGAGCTCGGGACGTGATGTGGAAGACAAATGGTGGAGGGTATGAATTACAGGTACATGGATGGTGTTCACCGCCATCTCAAATGCAAATACCTTCCTGAATTGTGAGAGAAATACGTTAATAGTTTATTTTGAAAGAACATTTTGGATTACGTTGGGCGTAGTGAGGTGATTACAAAGAATGGCAAATGAAGTATCTGGCGAAGATAAAAGTGTCGATTGAGGTAAAGGAAGGCCTTAGGTAAAATCGGGAGAGAGAAGGCATTTTAGTTGGCATGGAGAAAGAAGGAAATTATTACTGAAGAAGGCGAGAGTTGGCGGCAACTTCGTACCGTTTCAGAAGTGTTTTCAAAGGTCATGAAGGATATCTATGAGCTCCCGAGGTCGATTCAACCTGTCTACCTGCACTCGGCCGAAATCCGTTTGCCTTTGATCAACTAATGGCGTGGTACGAGCGACGAAAGTACTGGAGACGTCCGCTTTAGGATGTCACTCACATCGCAGGGTTGTCGTTTCCGCTGCAGCGGTCCATCCCGGTCTCCGGAGCGGAGTCACTCTCCCCACTCCGCTCCGCTTCCACGCAAACCGCCTTCTGGGTCAAACCATGCCTTTTGATCCTAGCGAGGCGTCGATTCTTATTCATCTCAATGGTTATTCAAAATTCTTGCTCATCTAGGGAAGGGTCAGAATGAGATACTACTTCGAGATATGGATTGACTTGGGCATCATATTTTACCGATCCGTTATATATTTTTAAATCATATAAACTACACTTTGTCGTTATTTCCTATTCGTAAATTTCAGAGACTTTGTACATTCTATTTTGAAACTGGGTCAATATTCTATCAGCAAATAGGCTCCCTCACTCAACCACACATGATGTCCAAAGCTATATTTTCCCGCATAAGAGAACTGTATTTTCGGATGTGTGAGGTATGGGCAATAAAATTTTCACGTCAAAATATTTGAATATTTTACACAGGTTAACGTGAAAATATTTCCTGATTACATCTTAAAAATAATTATGCAAGATAATCTGGGTAAAATAATTAAATTTTTTGCGATTTTTTCAGCATTTCCTCTGCAGTGAAAAAATACTTCGAAAGAATTTATCTCAGAAGATTTTTGGCTTGAGAATACATGTACACATTATTAAAGTGAGACTACGGTCTCATTCCGTACTCGGAAACAAAGACATGAGACGCGAACTCGAATGCATTTATTCTAAGTTCGATTCCCATTTTATTCCTTGTTTTACCAATATACTATTTCACTCTTCTTGAGGCATTTTGCATGGAGGGTAGTGCAGTAGAACCAAAACATGCATAAACGCATTTTAATCGGTATATGAATATAAAAAGAGTGGGATGATGGTCCTACGGCCAAGGATGCATATTTTGTAGGAAATTCAATCTTAAATAGCATAATCAACTTTAGTTTATGTCTCCATTATGCACGTCTCCATTATTATCAGTAAAACATATTTAAATTGAATTTATTTTGAAAAGACACTTCTATTCTCATAACAGTTTTTCTTTCCCTCGATATCCTTTACTTGGTATTTCTGGAACCCTCTCCCTGCTTTAAGGGAGAGGGTTCCAGTTAATGCATAGCAGGAATGCCACCATTGTTTTAAAGACCTATCAGACTACTTATAGTTGTATTGAGGTACACAAGTGAGCATATTGGAATGATTGAGCCTTGCCTTATCAGCACCATCAAAATATTTGGTGAATAAGGAAAAAGAGGAATTTTGTATGCACATCTGCTGCTTAAGAATCTGCAGACTTGTTCAAAGATGGCATTGATCTGATGCACACACTTAATGGCGGGATGCGTTGTCACCTGGCTTCACCAAATGTGACATCACGTGCCTCCGCAGTGTTTAATTGCTCGAGGGTGACTCGAGGAACGTGAAAGGGAGTGAGACTATCGGGGGCGATGGCTTCCAGTTAGTGCAGCGTCGCTCGGGAGCGTTCCTCTTCCGCAGGCGTAATCACCAACGCTTCAGAGACGATATTCACTTGCGATAACACAGTCGGTACAATTTCGAGAGACGCTTTCGAGGGAACCAGAGCATCATTGAGCGACAAGTGTAATTAAAGCATCAAGGACATCAAATATGACATCAGATATGCCATTTTAATAAATAAATGTCCCACTCAAATGAGTTATGTTCTTACAAGGAAATTCATAATTATTTAAATAGTTTAAATTAATAATGTGAAAAGAGTTCTTATTAACCATCGTGGTCACGAAATGATTCAGTGACCGTTTCAACTATTATCTAGGAACAGCAATGAAAACTGTGGTTCAGTGTTGTTCTTCTTAACTAATGTGTCAATCCTTTCTTTTATACGTTACGCATTACTGTATCCCGTAGTTATTTGACGTAAAAAAGTTACTTGAAGCTTGCGGTTGAAAAATGTAGATATTTAAGGTTAAATAAATTCATGCATGCAATATTATTTTCTGCTTGGGATGTTTGATGCCTCCTTTCAGATAATTTCACCATAAAATAATGAAATTTTTGCATGCTTAATTTTTCTTCATTCTCATGCAAGTGTATGAACCACTTCTCTTTCTCGTGCATTGATATTTCTTTTAAATTTCAGTATTTACGTACAAGTCATGTGATGCAGCAGATGATGGTACAGCAAGTTGGAGCGGGAAATGAAGCAAAAACTAATTATGAGTTCCTGAGAAATTTTTCTTGATATTATTTCGAACATCGTTCCCACGGCATTTTATTGGAGCGCCTAGCCGTTTAAATATACTTACCTGTAATATAAACATATTGTCTCATATATTCAAAAAGAAAATTGGATACAGCCAGCAGACGCCTTTACGAGGCTAGGCCGTGCAAAATGTGCTTGCGCTTCTTACACAGATACCCGAAGGGACACTATTCCAACAACAGCACATACATGCCTGATCTGACGGTATTAACTTGCTAAGGTGCTTTGACACTGATCTTTGCTGTCAAAAGTGTTAAAAACATACTGAAATATGCAGTATGTTTTGAACGCTTAAAAGGTCTAAGAATACTACCTTGATCAAAAATTTCCCGGAATTTATTCAGAAAATTAAAAATACAAGTTTATTCATCTAAATCTATATTGTCCCCTTCAAAGTAATCCCCATCGACTGCAACACACTTATGCCAGCGCTTGATCCAATCCTCGAAACATTTTTTATATTCGGTTTTCGGTATGTCCATCAGTGCTTCCTGCGATTTTTCCATTACTTCCTCTCGGCTGCTAAAACGCGTTCCCCGTAATGGTTTTTTAACTCGATTGAACAGAAAGAAGTCACAGGGAGCCAAATCAGGTGAATTCGGTGGCTGTTGGATGGTATTTGTTGCATTTTTCGTCAAAAAATTACGAATAATGATAGCACTGTGCGACGGTGCGTTATCATGGTGCAAAATCCACGAGTTTTCTGCCCACATTTCTGGTCTCTTTCGGCGAATTGCTTCACGCAAACGTCTCATAACGCCCAAATAATACTCTTTGTTTACTGTCTGGCAAAAATTCATGATGCACTACACCGTTGTAATCCATGAAAACCGTCAGCATTGCCTTCTTTTTTGACTGAAAACGACGTGGGTTTTTTGGTCTCGGCTCATTTGGTGAACGCCATTCACTTGCCTGATGTCTGGATTGCGTGTCGTACTCATAAACCCACGTCTCGTCTCCAGTAATGATCCTTTTGATGAATGTGGGATCGGATTCAGCCTCGCAAATCATGTCTTTTGCGACGTCAACACGGTCTCTTTTTTGCATGAAATTGAGGTCTTTTGGCACCAACTTTGCTGCTACACGACGGAAACCCAAATTATTAACCACAATGTCTTGGGCGGATCCATAGGCAATGTTCAAGTCCTCCGCTATTTCTCTGATGGTTAATTTGCGGTTATTGACCAACATTTCTTTTACTTTATCAATTTTTTCACCGACTTTCGATGTCGATGGTCTGCCACTGCGTTCATCATCTTCGATTGACTCACGACCACTTCTGAACCGCTCGTGCCACTGGTAAACGACCGTTTTTTTTAGAGAATCGTTGCCGAAACACTTTTCCAACATTTCCAACGTCCGTGCGCCACTAAATCCGTTTTTTACGCAAAATTTAATACAAGTTCGTTGTTGCAAATTTAAATCCATTTCTGAAATTGTAAAAAATCGCCAACGCACACAGAGATAGATGTACTCTTGGCTACGTAACTTTTGCAAATGTCAAGTTATGACACTAAGATTTAAAGGGAATATCAACAACAGATGTACCAATTTAACAAAAAAAACAGAACTCAAATCGGAACGATGGGAGCGCCACACGGTGGTTATTCCGGGAACTTTTTGATCAAGGTAGTATGATAAATCAGTTTGGCATCCTGTGTTCAGCCACTTTATGGAAGTCCTCACGTCTTCCTTAACTGTATAAATTAGTATTCAATCTAAGAGGAACTCAAAAATATTATACTCTAAGGAGTCAAATGAAAACCTTGAAACTTATGTGTTTTTAGCCTCTCAATTTCTTGAATACAAAAGTAGATCATTATTAATATTATTTTCAAATGCACTCTTCATGGTGTCCAACAGAAATATTCCAGCACTTTAAAAGCTTAGGAAAACTCTAGAAAAGCTACGGTTTTACAGCTACATGGGTGTCGATACTTGATGGGCGGGTATAAACAGGCTAAGGAGAGGTCGTCTTCTTGATTGATGAGTTTCAATACCTCCCATTTTAACTGTTCAACAAACAAATGTTCCTCTGTGATGAGTGTTGCAAATTCAGCTGCTATGTTCACACCACTGTTGCACCATCTTGTTGCTTTCTAGGATGATGCTTCTTTGGGACATTCACCAAAATATGACTACCACTATTGACTAACTACTAACTAGGCTGTAGGCAACTAACAGGGCAGTGGTACAGAATTTTGAAGTTCAAGTGCAATATCAAGGATTTCACTTAATTCACCCTCGTAGTGTGAAAAGGGTGGCTACCACAACTAGGGCTCTTATTTGTTATTTCTGCTATTTACGTATAATTGCTACTGTAGAAACTTTTACTGCTAGAATCAAATAACTCCAGGTTTAGTGTTCCAAAATATCTGAGAAAATTATCTAGATAATTACGGAGATGCCTTTTTCGTCACCTATGGTCTGCATCAAGACGACGAAATTATGTATCTTGATTCGGACAAAAGAATACCTTTACTTGTTACTACCATTATTTTACAGATTTTCCCGTATGTATTAATTCATGGAATAGAGATACTTTTACACCTTGGTAAATCTACGACAAAAGAATTTAAACGTCGGTGTGGCAAATAAATTCTCCAGGGTAAACCCGAAAACGAAAACAACTCATTCACGTCCTGATGAAACCACAGAGAGTGTTTTATCAGTTAAATACCCAGATAAGAGAATAGAGAAAAAGATAAGTTCATAACACGAAGCGATTTTTATTCCTTCCTCTCTTCACATCTTCTATCCTTGGCACCATGTAATTAATTGTACAATGCAAATTGATTGCAAAGGGAAAAGCTTTTACCATAAGCGTTTTGTGCATGAGAAATAAAAGAGTAAATAACCTCTTGGAAGGTTCCGTATATTTATTATTCTGTAAATTCGCGCAAAGAAAAGTGAAATTTCGTTTAGTTTTGAAATGAATTTGAAATTTCTTCTGAGGATCTGAAATTATTTTTCCATTCAAAGTCCACGATGAATATAACGCTGTCGCCTTTTGTCCAACGCTATTGAATTATTCATTCACAATAAATCAAACTCGGTTTTCTGAATTAATAACTGTGCACCGTGATATAAAGGAAACAATGATGAAATGGATGTTAATAATTATTCTGTTACTCTATGTCTATGCGTGGATTCCGAAAACATTTTTTTTCTGGCATTTTGATCTAAATACAAAATTGAAGTGTCTTTTATACATGAAACGGTTTGTAGGTTCTACTCTTGCATACAGATTCCGAGTAGGCTCAAATTTCATGTTTCCCTAGGTATCACTAGCTAAATCCTCTTTCATAATTGTCTGAATGTCAGAACTTTCTAGGATAGAACAGGCCTAATAAGGAGGAAAAATGTACCCATTTTGCGTGTCATAGAGCTTAGTACAAGGTGAGCCCTATTCCCTTGACCATTTCACCTTTCCTTTGCGATGAACTCTTTAGATGGATATTTGTGCACACATTTTTATATATTGACCGCATCAATGTCTTGCAGGTCTGCACTGTGGCAACTGTTTTCCTTACATTTTATCTCCTGCAGACATCATTTCTATCAGATAACAACACAATATTTACCACCACGTTTACACGGTTCTATATAATTCTATGTACATTTACATCTACATAAATACCCCGCGGTACACCAAAAAGATGTGCGGCGCGTGGCATGGGATGCAAGCACTGGGTGGGGTTCTTGCACCCCACGCATAGGTAAGGAATAGGGGAGAAGAAGGGAAGAGGGGTAAAAACCTCAATAAGTGCAAATGTATATAAAGGTACATGCTGGTGAAAAAATTAGTTTAAAATATGTGTTAATTTCATCCACCAAAAAGGTTCTTTGGTATATGAAAAAAGAGGGAATAAAATTAACCACAGCTATTTATACGAGATACATTCACCATACCACGACAGTTCATGCCTAACTGGAAAGTAAGAGGGGGAAGTTCTATTAATTCATCGTCATGTTACTAATGGTCTCTACCCTCAAAGTCATGGGTAGAAGATGTGACACCTGACTGTTGGTAGCGGACAACTTGGGGTTCACAATTCTTCACCCGTCCTTATCTTCTCCCTTCTGCGGGCTAATGTGTGTAATGAAGGAGCTGAAGTGATAATTCAGAGAATCTTAAGTCCGTATAAATTGTGGAAAATCAATTAACTTCGCTTACCCGCCCGTAAATCCTGGAAATAATCCATGATAATTCGAATAACTGGAGTATTTCGAAGAATAGATTTACAATTTTATTCGGCCACCACAGTTATCAACTCGAAGAATGTTTTGACAGGTGAGGGTAGAGCTTGCCTGTAAAAAGCCCAACGAATTGTGAAATTCCCACATAAGCAGGGTGTGGGGGGTCATTCATGAAAGTCATTCAGCTTAATGATAACAAATTGCGTTCTTGGAACAGCCTTTTAATAGTAAATAGGCACATGATAATGCTACAAAATTATTCAACTTCTACGATGTAATATACATGTGTTAGCATTCGTGAAATTTTACTGCTAACTAGCACCATGAGATTTCCTACCGTTATCTACTTAAAGTTCTCGGAATAAACATGCTCGAAGCAGACTTTCCCTTCTGAATATTACACTAGAGCAAATTAAAATTTGGATTTTTTTAGATGTAGGAGAATCTTAATTTCCATTGTAATTCATAAAAACATAGATTATAAACCCTGGACTTTTTCCTCCTCAGTGTCTTTATTATCTCTTTTCAGTAATGACTAAATTTATCACTAAATCATTAGTTGCAAAAGTGCGTGCATAGCAATTATCTTTAATTACATTTTTTGACTTGGAATACTTTCCGCGTTTTTTCCCCAGAAAAGATATTTGGCGAAATTTGGACTAATGTAAAAATTGACTTGTACTCTTGCTTCTCATTCTATGAATATTAATTTATGGCACTGATAGTAAGTACCTCATCGTTTATAAATTTAGTGGTCATAATACGAAATTATTTATAAACTTTTTTGTATAATAGGACGGAGTATTTATAATTCGCCAAGCATCATTGCTTAGAGCAAGTTTCTATCATAGACGAAATTAAGACTCGTGACCCTAAGCAACAGAATATTAGGAGCCCTACTTCTCTGCTTAAAAATCACGGGTTAGATGGTGTACTGTTAAAAGCAGAACGTTGCCTTTCACGATTCATCGACGCGCTTCATATGTGCACTTAGCACGAGCTAATAGTATGCCTAGGAGAGAGAGTATAATGAGGCGAAGTATAAGCACTTCCTTGAGTGACAGCCCACTCTGCCAAAGTCTCACACTGACATTATTTCCTAACATCTTTGGTAAAATTATTTAGGATATCATTCACTCTAGCTGACTGCTATATTTTCATTTGTGTACCTACTTCTTATCTGAATTTCTGCAAGCTCATTTGATAGAAGAATTTCCCCTTCTTACTTTTCCATTCTACATGACCTGTCTTTTTATGTTGGAGGTCCGTCGTATAAATGGTTGTGGCTCATTTTCATTAACTTTTTCACATAACAAATATCTAATTCATTAGGTGAATTAACCATTGTTTTAAATTAAGTCTTCCTCCAGCATGTGTACAAATTTGACCGTATTAGATAGTTGTTTACTGAATATTTTTCCTTTTTCCTTTCCTTCCACATATTCTCTATTATCACTTGCACTTCCCAGCTGGTGTTAACACCCACTGCCCCACATCTTTGTGGTGGATCGCGGGGTATTTATGTCAATATCGATATCTCACTATCTAGTACTATTTCACCCAAACTAACCTCCCTGTTGCCTTCATTTTTTTACCCTCTCTATCTAAGCTAACTTAATTTCTTCTGGGTATAAATCTTCTTTGTATTCTTTGAATATTCATTAAATGTATTTGATCCTATTTCCGAATGCTGTATAATTCTTCGTGACATTAACGACTGTTACAGCTTTTCTTTTGCTACATATTGATAATTCTCTCACGTTTTTCTATGTTGCTACATTTAAATTATTCTATATCATCGCCGTGTTATTTCCACGACAATTCCTTTGTATAATTCTATTCTATACTCAGTTTATTATGTATTTCTCTCTACATTATTTGCCGCACACCATGTTCACGTTCTCTTATTTACTTTACTCTTTTATCCCTTTCATTATCTCTCCTGCGTTCCTTTCTCCTAGATATAAGAGCTATCCGACCAATTATCTTCAGCAAAGCCTGTAATATTTTTAGAGTATGTTCATATGCATGTGATGGTGCTTAAAAACCACGTTTAAGTTATGATAAAACTCTTTATTCAGCAAAACTTGATATCTATCGACAATTATTCATCGTTCCTAACCAGATCTCTCTTTACCTGTCAGTATTTCTCCCTCCAAATGTACTATTCCCTCACTAATACGAATTTGGTTACTTTTTCGAGAAATGTTCCGTTCTTCCAATTGATCTTATTGGATAATTTAGCCCCGATATCTGCTAAACATAACTATATTGAATTGATCCCTTTTAATTGCATTCTATTACTCTTTTGGCTTTTATTCCCACCTTGCCTTTTTCACCCAATTTTCTACCTGCTGCCAACGGCGCCTCACGCTGGCTGTATTTCTCCTTGCGGTAAATAGCTTTGTAACTGTCGCTCCAGTATTCTCGTTGTCTCTTCATATCACCTCTAGTCAGCCTGATATATCTATAATTCAACTCTTTATTTATGTCTTGTCATTTTACAACTTCCATTTCTTCAGCATTGTCTTAAAATTTCAAGTCTTTATTCTAGTATATGTGTCCTTTTTCCCGTCCTTTTTTCTTCTTTTATTTTTAATTTGGCTGTGCAAGGATTTCACGTTATTATGACCTCAGAGGCCTGCCCTGACCTACTGCCGGGCATGATATCCGGGTCTCTTATTTTCCAGGTGTTTTTTTCTACTTATTTGGGAATATTATTATTATCATGGAAAAAAATAATATAGGCAGTCTCTGATTGCTTTTCTGAATATTGTTTTTAACGTGACATCGTCACTTCAAAGGCATGCTGGGTCAGACGCCTTTGGAGTCGCTCCACTGAGACGTTCCTGTACTCCCTTTCCCTTCGCTCCTGCACTTTGATTTTCCTTGCATGAGTGACCCTCACAAGAGACGTCATCGCTGCTCCCTTTGGTGCAGTTCACGTGGTCAGTGGAACATGAAAGCCTCCCCAACATGTCAAAAGGTTGCGACCCTTGAAGAGAGTAGAGTTTTTAGTGTGCTCTGTATGTAAAAATGTGTAGTGTACCTACTTGACACATACTTGGTTCCTGATCCAGTTTCCACATATTTTCACCTCGCCATCGCTAGCATATTACGCGACTATGTCTGATGAAGATAAAATGTAACACTGAAAAGTACGCTCATTGCGAAATACTGTCCTTTTAAAGGGTATTATTCGATCATCGAGTGTATCCATCTTATACATTATTGACCTGATTTTATTTCTAAAATTAACTAAAATCTAAAGCTATCATCTTTATATCTGAAAAATTAAATGGATTCATAATTTGAACGATCTTTCACAAAATGTATTACCACGTTCTATTTGCTTTTGCAAAATATAACTCGAGTAATGCCTTCATTTCAATATTGGCGTTCTCTCGCATTATTTGAAATTGATCTTCGCTCGATTTTTTTGTTTTTAATTCCGTACTTTTTGACTGAATATGAAATACGCAGTATAAATAGTAGGTCATGAAAATTTCAATGCGGTAGCCTTGGTAATCATCATAATGCACTGCACACAAGGCATTTACTTCTAAGAGCTGTAATTTTCATAATTTCACGGAGAGATGACTTGAAAAATAACACATTTCTAAACATACGAAGATAGTGAGGGAATTGCAGTTTTAACTTAGGATATCCTAGGTGATTAAACATAGAAGAATGAAAAAGGATAACATTTTCACTGACGACTTGAACTTCTTAATCCAGGAATTTCAAGCACAGACTTGCATTCGAAATAAATACCCGTGATGTACATATATTACATTGCCCTTCATGGAATTTGGCGAGGAGACCGACGTTCTTGAACCGAATGAAATACGATATTCGCGAAATAGCTGTCTTTTCTCCTTTAACGCAGAACGCGGTAAACACTTCTCCGCGTCAGCAAGATGGCGCTCGCTCCGAGAATACGACAATTGAAAACATCTTAACCGTTTCGTACATTTGGATGAGGTTGGGGGAGGGGATGGGGAATCTTTTATATTCTGCGTGTCCTCGAGCACATGGCTTAGTGATGGCGGCGGAATTTCTCGGGCGATAATCGTCTATCACTCTCTCTCTCCCTCCTTTCTTCTCTCCTACACGTTTGCCCTTCCTCTTCTCTGCTTCCCTCATGCTGGAGGTCAGCAGCACTGAGTGAGCGAGAATCGATTGAGGAGGAGGTCGCTGTTGCCTCCCCTGCTACCCAGAAGGTGCATAATGCATGCTCGCATTACGCGGGCGGAGCAAGATGGCCGCGACGCGCAAGGTGTGTGTGCGGATGTGGATGTTTTGAATGTGTGTGTGTTGGCTCGGTCCAACGGTGTAACAGAGAGAGAGAGTCGCATCAGGTGGGGAAAGGGGGACTGGGCTCACCCCCTCCCATCTCTCTCTCTCTCCCTCGCCACCCCTCCTCTCCCTCACCTCTTGCCCTCTCCCTTAGGACCCGCCGCAGAGGCGGAGTGTTTGAAATCCTTCGGGATAATCACCGTATTCGGCGGCAGGGGAGATTCGCGTGTCGCATTCACGGACGAAGGGAAGGTATCCTGAGATTTGTGCCGTCGCGGGACGAAATCTGGGGGCATGCGTGTTTGGTACTGCGTTGGTTCCTCATTAGGTAGGGGGGAGGGAGGAAGCCCGAAATGAAACGAAATCGAAACGTAAGGAGTGCTGAGCGCTAATATACCTAGTTCTGCGCACTGAGCGCGTCACTTACGCGCACCAGAGAGAATGACAAGAGAAAGGGGCCCTCAATATTTGATGGACACGGATATTGATGGATTTCCGAAAAATTAGACCGAAATCCCTAAGAACCGATTTAAGTTCTCCGTCTAGGCGTTCGTTTGTTCATTATGTCTTAAACATTTAGTAAGCACAAATGAAACACGCTAGAAAAAGAGTCCATGAAGTAGAGAAATTCGGCTTTCTTTGTCTTTGGTGATTAATCAGGTTCAGGAATTTTCAGATCTCTGCTTAACAGTGAGTAAAAATTGTACCCTTATTATGTCCAGAGAAGAATTTTGTACGCGTAGTCATTGCCTATTAAAAATACTTTTATTAAAATTTTATTTTTTTGTATTTTACAGTTTCATTATGAAAATCAGGGATACCTTCAAATCTTTTCATATTTTTTAGTTGAATTATGACTGGAAAAATATGTTGAAGACTAAGGCAAAAGGATGATCACACTGATTGGTCTGCAGTAAACCTAAAAACATTTAAGCTGCTTAAAAATGATGCATATTTAACGTGTCATCATCTCATCAGCTATTAGTAATCCGATCGCTGATTTCCTGCAGTTTCTGACCCCGCTCTAAGCCCAACTCTTCATTCTCTTATCTAAGTATCAATCATTATCCACATTATATATTCCGTTCCCTCCCTGGCCTGCCTTCTTCTTTACCTTACCTATCGCCTTCCTCGGCCAGTTAAGCTTGAATTTTTTCCTAATGAAATACTAGTTTCTTCATGAAAAAGTTATTCAACAGTCTTCTTTTTCGCTTGATTCTTCAAAAGATATATTCTACGGTTCTTCAGCCCGTTCATTTAATGTTAATTACCGCCATATGATTAAATTTCCATTAATAGCAAACAGTTCTCTTTTTATTCCTCATCTTACTCCCAATCCAAGGACAAAAGTAAGCTCCACACAATATGTCTGCTTTAGTGAAGTAGTTATTTCCACTATTCATAGATTAAATTTTTTTTACTCTTTTGCAGAAACCCTTTTTCCTGAGTTATTCCCATTGCTACATAATTCTTTTCTTTTTCATTAATGGCGTATCTACTTTTGAGACAAGAAAACTCGTTAATGTATACAAAAATCATTCATCCAGTTGGGCTCTACTTCCTAATTTATGGCTGAAAAAATTGGTTTTTCTATTTTATATTATTCTGGATGCTATACTCAAGGAATTTTTTCTGACCCTCTGAAATATTTTTTCCCAGCATGGCAGATAAAATGCTGTGTGAATTATAATAAACCAAATATAAGTTTATATATTCAAGAATTTATTAACTTCGCTGGCCATCGAATAATGCAGTGTGAGCTGAGTGAGATCTCGTTTTAAATTAAAAATTAAAAACAGAGGAAAAACAGACAAAAACGTAAAGAAGATATTTTGTTACAGCTGATCCATTGCCAGGAATGTGTGATCAAGGCAGGGGCTAAATAATTCATAGCTGTTGTGGGAACAAAGCATGCATTTACTGAATTTACTGCTAGTAATTTTTACAGATAACTTTTGTGGCAAATTTATGTGGATAGAAAATTGTTACTATGGCAGCGTATGATAGCATTCTATTTTCTGAGTGAATCAATATTTATTTGCCGGCTCCTAAAATGAATTTCGTTTTTTTCAGCAGTTAGTTCTTCTCAATGGTATCTTCATACCTTATCGAGTTTGACGGAGAATAAAAAGTCGATTTCCCAAATGAGGTGAAGGATGTGAAGTCATACTGACTCGTAAGGTTAGCTTAAATATATATATATATATATATATATATATATATATATATATATATATATATATATATATATATATTTATGTATGCATGTGTGTGTATGTCCTGTAAGTGTTATCTATGTATATTTTTGAGTTCTATTTTCTATTGTGAAGTTCAAATTTTGCATAAAAATAAATAAATTAAATATATATACATATATTCATGTATATATATATATATATATACATTTATATAAGGGGTCGCAATAGTCCAGGAAGTAGAGCGTTGGTCTACTGACCGGAGGGTCCCGGTTTCACTTCCCGGGCAAGTCTCTGGGCACCTGCAGCTCCACCCAAGCTGATTTTTCGGGTACCAGGCCTTTCTGGGAAACCATAACCGGCACAGGGGAAGGAACTGGCTCCCATACCCTGATGTGTGAATTTCACACGCCGTCGGGCTTAGTACTGAGTGAATTCTACCGTCATATTCCAAACCGACCTTCGGGTTGATTACTGTGTTTAAGGTTATATATTTAGTTTTTAAGTTATATATTTTTTTGAAAATGGAGCAAAATTTAGTTTTTCTCATCATGTAGTGTGTGTGTGTAAAGAAGATAGGTCCACTAAGGAGAATTCCAATTGTCATTAAACGGCGCGAATAGAATATCATCGTGGTCACAACGGCATCATCCATCGCAGGTGTGAACAAAAGCACGATAACCTTATTAAGGTGGCATCGGAAAAGTATTAATGCATGAGGGAGTAAGTCTAGGTCATACGGAAAAAATAGGCTAATCCCTTCTCTCACATATTGACGAGGTTTTTGCTACATTCAACCCTTCATATTTCCTCGATGACTCCCAATTCTCAATGTGTGTTGTTGGAGAGCCATCAGATACTGCAAATGAGATTTTGATGCGAGATATTAATTCCAAGTAAACCCTACCCGGAGTACTGAGGCCTTTTCTAAAACAGTATAGTTAGCAGCAAAATCACTTAAGTAATGTAGTTAAATTTTAAATTTATCGCATTTAAATTTACATGAAAGGCTGATTAAAACTAGAACACTGACGCGATTAGATTTTCCTAGAACCTATTTCACAGAGCGTGGTTTCAAGCCAGGTGGAAAGTCCGCGATCCGATTGTTTACCTGCGATCAAAGAGCGTTAATACGACAGATTGAGGTAGACTGCCTTTTGAGCGATTTAAAAATAAGAATAACATAAAAGATAGATACAAGTACTACGTATCATATCACCAAGTAAACTCGGAAAATGGTGGGTATAGGAATATGTGACACATAGGAAAAATGTTCATTTTTCTTATAAATGATCATTCATAGATTGGTTTATGAATATCATTGAATCTATCCACTAGCTAAATCTTAGCTATTGACCCTGAAATTTAAAAAAAATGCCGAAGTATATCTAATAATTTGTTTCAAGTGCTTTTTCCGTGCTAATTTCATGTTTTTCAGCCTAGCAAAAAAAATGGGTGGGACAAAACATTTTTCTCGTTCTACTTCAGGCAGACACCATTTATTCACATACATAGTTTCAAGATAGTACACTGCAAATATTAAGCGAGTAAATTGAAGCAGAAATGAAAATTATATCTGTGGCAAAAGTTGCTAACGAATGAAAACCTCGTGGAGATTCGAATGATGTACAAGAAGCAGCAAATATCTCAGTGGTCAGGTGGAGTTCATTAAACCATAGAACCTACATATATACAAATGAATGAAGAAAAACCTATTACCAGGATACTTCAGGGCCAGCTGTACAACGCGACCGATTATCACAATAACCTAAAGGAAATAGGTCCTTAAAGGTCGAACAGTATCAGGGTCACATGGTTACAGTATTTTCTGGAGGGATACTATCTAAGCACTAAGACCAGTTTGGCGGCCTAACAGATATTCGTAGATATAAACACAAGTCAATTTAAAGGTCCAAGTTTCAGTCCATCTCTTTGCCGATGCCCAAGGGGACTGACTGAGGATAGCTGCGTGATGTTTGTTTTAATGTTGCCCACTGAGGCGATCTATCTGTAACGATAAACCGATCTGGCGATACATTATAATACGTTATCGTAGACGTTTTCAGGAATAAGGTGCCTATTGTCAACACTTTGATCGACATTTGCTGTAGAATTAGAGCTTACAATTTTATTCACCGTTTTAAATAGCGAGAATTGAGTTTTCACAGAACTCGGATGATAGAGGCCGCTTTGCTCAGCTAATCTCCTCGGCAGGAAAACATTATAATACCATTAATTTACATGGTAATGCGAATTTAACCAACGACCTTTGTGCTAGTGAGTTACCTACCAGTCAAAGTAGGCACTGGGGTAAATTTTGACACATTAAAGGTAATTAGACAAATTCAAATGGTGATATTATATTTTCGATCGAGGATTTAAACGCTGTCATTTATAAATGACGGTTTGCTAAGCTTCGTGCATAATTCGAACATGCACAGAAATGGATCTCTAAATGTGTCAGCCGTTAACGATGGTTTTTAAAATGAGAATATCGGGAGAAAGTCAATCTGCCGCATAATAGCGGATTCACATGCGTCAAATCCGCATGGTGGGGGATGATATAACCTGTGGCTAGACATTGACAACTATGGAGAAATTAAATGAATATTTTATGATTCAGGTCGATATGTGGTGATCTTCTCAGCCGTGTGGGGAAAGGATAATTTTTTTCCCGCGTAAACCACGCCACTTTTGAACCAATTTGGCATCTAATATTTTGTTCCTCTTGTGAGGCCTCCTTCGCGAGTGGTATTTGCGTTCTTTCAGTGGCATACGTCCCGCGCAGATTCATCGTTGAGGGAATTGCTTCCTTTAAATTACAGCAGAACACCCTAAGCGTTCAATATTAACTCTGCTAACCCATTGTGCTCTTTGTTACCGCCCCTGTTCCAACCCTCTTGACTCCCCCCACCCCTAAAACCCCCACCACCCCATCCCACTTTACCCCTTTCCTCCCCACCCCACCGCAAGCCCCACGGCGAAGGAAGAGTGACTCCTCCATTTTTAAAAAGGTGGAGTTCCCCCTATAAATACGTGAGCGCCCACAAAAGAGTAGCATGCCTCCGCGCCTGTGTTAGTGTGTCGAGGAAACTCTGCCGTAAGGGAATGGAAGGAAACCCGGCTCCATGAATGGCTCCCTCTGCTCCTCCCGACCCTTTCGAGATTGCTCACTCTCCCCTACTCTCTTTCTCCGCCCAAGGCAATCGATAAGCAAAATCTTCGTCTGGTATCGACCCGTGGTGCCCAAATACGCAACCACGAAAAAGTATTTTCTTTTCCTCGAGAGGGAAGTGATGGGGCATTGGGGTCACACAATGTCCCGCAGGTGTCCTAGCTTGCGTCCGCGGGGCGTGACCACGGGGAAGCGTCGTATCGGTGTTGGGTGCATTGGTTTTCGATCCCGATCCATACTCTACTCTCGGGACACTTTGAGGCTTTTCCGTGTGGTGTTCGGGTCCTCGTTTGGGTCCCGCGGGGTGAAACACCGAGGGTGGTACATGGTCCGTCCTGGGGAATGCGAGGCCCGCCCCCAAAAGGTGTGAATTTAGAGGGTGTTCTCCCCTCAACTCCGCACCCTCGTCCTCCCTTTGGTTTCCTCTCCCCCTCTCCGAGTCCCCAATCCTCTTATTATTCCGATGTTGCGTGAATCGCCCCGGCGGGCGCCCGTCTCTACTGCAGAAACCGCAAAGGCTGCAACAGCCCGATGCAAAGCGTGTCTTCAATCAATCGCCGCGCCTCAGGCATCAGCACGGAAGGCCTTCATCATTGTCGACCTTGGCGAAGAAGTGACCTTTGCTTCGCGTGTGTTAGCGTTGGATTTGGCGGTGCAGGAGGATCTCTTTACTACCCGCCCACCGTAGCGTAGCTTTGGTGCGATGGCGATCGCCGGTGGTGTGGTCACCACACACACCTGGGGTTTTTTCAATGCGAGGGGGAGAGGTTCGCCTTGAAATGAGAGTGAAGGAAAATGGCATGCTCCAAAAAACACAAAGAAGCCTAGGAAAAATGTGGGCTGCGTTAATATCAAAGGAATTAATCGCCAGTCCTAGAATACCTCAAAGTCTAGGAGTGGGGTCAGAAAAATAACTAGGTATTGTGGGAATTTGGATTAAACCATTCAAAGAATTTACAAATAATATGGGGATTAAAACATTCCACGTGGTGACATTATTTATTAATTGAAAAATACCGACATCGTTACCAAAAGACAAAAATTCTGTAGTTTAAAATTTTACGGTTTGAGCATGAAGTGGTGGTAAAACGATTCATGATAGTAAAACAATTTATAACTAGTGATTGAATTTATAACAGCTAATTGTAAATTTATTTTTTAATAAGCCAAAGTCTATTGAATTTTATTTAAAATACAGAGAAAGAGTGGAAGAATGGAATTTAAGCCAGTAGGGATAAAAGAGATATTTATAAATATTAAATGGAATGCCATATAGTAGCTATAAGTCTTATACCATGCGACGCTGTGATGGAGGACGCTAGGATGCGACGACAGGGCATGGAGGATGATTTCTGTTGCTATGGCTAGAGATGAACAGATAGAAACATTAACTGGTGGATGCTATCGTAAACAGATAAAGTTGCATTTTTAGAATAGCGTCTTATAATTGATTTAATTTACAAAACCCCAGATGACAATTTTCAAAAACCCAGGTGGACTTTAACCGTATATCAGCTTCAATTCTGTATTATTAGCACAAATCTACCAGATTAAGTTTGGTTTTTGATGGGTCATGGCGCTAAGCTCTACTTTACTCTTAAGTTATACCTTGCGTGGCATAAAATATTTTTAAAGCCCATTACAATAACTCATACTTTTGATGTGTCGTTGTAGAAAGCAAATACCAAGAAGTACGTATATCTTGTCTTTCAAATTTTATCAAATACATACCCTGGGAAAAGCTGCAAGTAATTCCATGCAAAGATGGAAGCTAGAAAAAAACTAATGGGCCGCAGTACACGCCTACAAAAGAAGACCATGCTCCACAGACAAAGTAATTTCAGGGAGAAGAAAGATTATAAATTTGCGATTCTTCTTTTCACGCCCAAATTTGTAAAAAAATGAACGTAATTAATTAAAGCTCATAATTTTTAACGTATTTTTATATATTTTCAGATACCAATGAGAAACTCGCATATGCGAGTGGAATAATATTCAGTACACCCCAATATTATTTGAAGAGAACTAGAGTAACTAAAATCTGTAGGGGATGCATAGGTGCTAGTTCTAAGCATCAATCAAAGCAACCTTAAGCAGATGACTTGCTTTCGTATTGTGTGAAGGACTTTTTTATATTTCTAAGAGATATTTTTCTTTTCTCCATTTAGTTGAATACATAAGTTTATTTAAAGCAGTACTTCATTTCTCAACATTAATTCTTATCAGTTTCAAATTTCCTAATATAACTTTTAGTAATAAGGAAATGTTTAAATAAATAAAAATTTTAAATATGGTGCTAGCATAAACATTAATACAAACATATAACTTAGACTGATAAAACTAACTGAAAAACTATCTGCTCAGCGTTATTGATGTAGCTTATAAGAGTAAATGACGACAAAATTGATTACGAAACATTTTCCTCTAGATGAAAGCTTAATTAATTTTCCCAACTAGTGTACGAGAGATGAGATGTGCGCCCGTATTAGGTAAGTGGTGAGGAATTACGTAGTGACCACTAGTATTCCCGGATAGGTTGTTATCTTCGCACTCCTGTGACTCCTGTGTACGTGTGAAATTATTCTGTTTGCACCAACTAAAGTTTTGTAATTCCACCGGGAAATAGGCGGCAATCATACTTCCTCAACGACTCACGTATTGAGCCCACGAAGCCCGTAGTCAACTCTGAATGACAGAGGATGAAGTCAAAGTGGAACTCAGTTCGCAAATAGGAGAGAGAGTGAAGGCGAAGGGAAGAAGTGCCATCACGTGAATCGCTGTGTCCTCCGTCCTCCCCACAAGAGCACTCCCGACGCCTCGAGTTGGGAGGTTCCTCTCGGAAACAATGGCTCAGGAGAGGCGCAACTTACAGTTTCACGTCCTCACTTCGACGACAAAACTCACTCGAATTGTTTGTGGGTTCAAATCCTTTGTTTGTTACCTCCAGATTTTCACAGTGGAGTTTTGACTGCTCACTACAAATATATAAATAGAACCGGTTATTATGGCTAGTATTTTTTTTCAGAATTTGTCAAGTTTATTTTCATGCAATCTGTGTGTCGTCGGTGCAATATATATGTACTACTAAAACCTTATCTGTTTCGTTTAATTTTTTCTGTCCGTCTTTTCTCAAAACTGTTTCTTAATATAAACTATTGTTATCACGTAGCGTTGGTGAATTTATCATAACTGTCCATATGCGTTTCTGCTTTAGTTCCCGTTGGAACGGTACGACAAATGGCTATGCTGGGAACTCGTCTCTGAACCACACCGTTTCCAGAGTCCATGAACTATTGCTTAATTTCTTCAAGATGTCCATGAATTAAAGGTATATTTTGACGATCTTTGAGAACAATATGCGCCCTCCAACTGTGAAATTCTGCATCCCATCTGCACCAAGAAAACGCATTATGACCGACACCATCTCTGTATTCAACTCGGCATACTTTCTGTTTCACTGAACATCGACAGAATCGCCTTTTTTCTCTCCATCTACAGTTTTTCCTGCGTCGATAAATTTTAGAATCCACTCTGCTCCATTAATTTCCGCAAAATTCTTCTGATATCTTTTCAAAACCTACTGCCTTCCTCCAGCATATCTGTGTCTGATTTATTCCATGCACTGCTTATATATTCAATCCTCCTCCGTATCTAAAGCTGAATCGGATTCCAGCATACGATCATGCAATTTCCGCTAAGTTTCTGAATCATGTAAATGATATTCTGTGTCAAATCCCTATCAAATATTTTTATAGCGAGACGGTACTAAAGAGCACTTCCCTTGGATTTCGTATACATGAATTCTTTTTCCGTTTATGATGCCTTTGGCTATTGCCTCATAAAAACTTATTTCGCAATGCGTCCAAGATGTTATTGTTGATGAAAATTTAACTTATCAGAAGCTTAACTTATTAGAAGCTTAACATTTAATCTCGGTAGAGAAAATATTTGAATGAACTTCAAAATGGCGAGAACTTTTGGATATACCTTTTGTTTGAAATGGCTGTGCTGAGTATAATACGTTTAACGGTAGCGGTTTAACGGTTTAACGGTTTGTATTTTCGAAACTTTCCTGCTGTTTTATTCACATACAAGTGCACTTAGGTGAAGTTAGTGATCGTAAGTAAAGGTCAATGGGATTATAAGCTCTTTGGATGATTCGTTACAAGTGTATGCAAAATCTCATATCTCTCGTAATTAGAAGAAAACGAATTTGATTGAAGTACTGTCCAATACTTGTCTATGAATCCAGTTTACATTTTTGTCATACTATATATCCACTCCTTTATACTAATAATGTAGAGTTAGAACAAGCAAATATTGAATATTCCCCTTCTTTACTGATAAAGCGCAGTAATTGCTCTACTTTTGAAATTTCATTCGTAAACTGAATTCAATTTTTAAATATTCAGCGTTATTCTAAGAAAGCCTGGAAATTTTGAACGGAATTTTTCAATATATTTCATATCATTTATGCCGTGTGATGTATACTTTTACCTTTTCTTATTGTTTCCTTGGGAACCATCGACAACACTGCGCTGTACATCTCACATGTTAAATTAAGCGGAAAAACATTAATCTCCACCAACGATATCACATCACAAATTTGATAAATGTGTATTTCCTATGCATTATTTTTGACTGAATGAAATGGAAAGGTCTCCATGACAATACCACATGTATATGTTCATTTCTACAGGAGTCAATTGGTAATTGACGGCTGAGTTCAGGGAAGATTTAAGTTAATGAACTCACTAAAAAAAAGCATGGCGTTTGGCGGAATTGTGACTGTTTTCATAAATGCTGACGGATTACCGGCGGCTTTAGATTTTTAAAATTATTTTTTCAAAAAGCATTAAAACAGACAATCTAAAGTTGGGGCCGAAATACGTGTTCGCTGCCTTATGGAGTGGGCAAAAAATATGGACAACGTCAAAGACGATGCATAGGAAAATGAGTGGACAGGGGACTCTAATAAAATTTGAACACTGAGCACAATGCAGTGTAGTTTCATTGATTAGAACTTGGTGGAAACATGTCCCCTAAGATTTTATGGCACGATATAGTTTATAATACGCATACTTACGCGTAAATATGGATATTTTTTCCAGAATTTCTCCAAAAAATTACTATCACCTCGATAATTATATTTAAGGTTATTCTAACTTACGGATGTCTTTCCTTAAGCTATGTCTGACTTAACAAAAAAATCATAGTGTTTAGAATGGAATTAATGAATAAACTGTGAGCCTTTAATATAAGTTGGGACTCAATACATTACCGAACTAACAGAAACTGAAAAGAATTTCGGGAGGATTTGTGCCCTCGGTGGATGCGGCAACAGATTCAGAAAACCTCTAATTGGGGCAATATTCGTAAGGTTACAAATATACTAGTAATTTTATAACCTTTTATTTTCTTAGGAATATGAATATTATCTCAAATCGGATGAATTCATTAATAAAGAGATCGCGATGTAACCTAAAGTAGATAATTATACTCTCGGAGACTAGAGGTATTCAAAGTATTGTCAATCATATATGTAAGATTAATTTGTAATGGTATACATGGCCAAAATATTTCACAACGCGAAGATGGATCCGCCACTGGAAAGTAAGAACACTGTAGGGAAAATTTCGGAGGTGGTTATTGCAGCTAATTGTAAAAATCTGGCATTTTGAGAAGAATTTTATTCGATGACAAACTCGGAGTAATTTGCCTGCAATAGGATGGCATTAAAATTCGTAAGCAATAGGGTGGATAAGTTGAAAGGAACAGATAAGAGATTAAACGAGAAAGTGCTAGGCATGCTGGAGAAGGAGAGAGTTTTATTGGGAGGAGTCCAAAGAAAGCGGGAATGAAGGATGCCTAGCACTTTGATTGCGGGTGCACAATGCTGAAGACTGTGTTAGAAGGGAGGAAGTTAGGCTAGCGAGGAAGGGATAGGAAAAGGCTAGGAATGTTGGAAGGAATGAAAGGAAATGAAAAATATCTGGAATTGAATAACTTTCAATTGTACTGTGGGGTGTCACGTTTCGTCTTGTTAGGCAAGAATAAGTGGACCATCTGTGTTCATTCAAAACCCACGGTTAAAAGGCAGTATACCAAATAAAACATCACAAGGATTTTGGCCATTTTTATGATACTATCTATGAAGCGCAAACATGTGTTCGGTGTCATTTGGTGCTAAAAATAAAGTTCTTCGCAAACTATTTCAAAAAGTGCAAATCCCTACTCAAAATGGCTTTAAAGCAATACGTGAGGACAGTGATTTATGGGAAAAGCATATGTTCTGGAGGATACGCGGCTATTTTGGACTGTAGGTGAGGGATAATTTAAAAAAATAATTTTAGATACTGTCCATTTGTGTACTCCAGGTTTTTCAAAGTACCCAGAAATCACTCCTGGCATTTCCTAGGTGTCATTCCCGAGAGAGTGAGCGCTCGACCTATTTCGGTCGTTCTAATGAATGTGGACACTTCTCACCTCAGTCACACACATGCATACGTACACACACGCGTGTCTGTGTGTATCTTTATGCATGCCATGGGTAAAAAACCATTTATATCCACACTATGAACTCTCTCTTACACATACACACACATTTAATGCTATAAAATACATGCGTGTGAGTGCGCGACGGCTGACAAGAAAGTAACTTACGTTTCAGTCTAGCGTGGCGGTTGGCAGGTTGCTAGAGACTAAATTTGCTATTAATATCGCCAAGAGCCTTCTGATATTTAATTTGGTAGTCTACCGTTTAAGAATGGGTTTTGAATGGATATGGAATGTGCACTCTTACATTTCTTATTCTTGCCTAACAAAATAAATCTTGGTCATTTATAATTGGTGTCTAAACCTCCCTACACTAAGTACACATCCAACTGTGGTAATGTGTAAACTGTGGTACTTATGCTTTGCTGACTGCGAGCTGTTAAAATGTGCGCTGAAATAGAAAATCCAGCGAGTTGTGAAATGCGATCTCTGCTTAGGTTTTTACTGATAAAAAACTACAAGCCAATTGAAAATTTGTAAAGTGTATGGAGACGGAATAATGAGTGAACGAGGAGTGCTGCAGCATTCAGTCTAAAAATGGCCGCACCAATATTCATGACGAGGACCGAAGTGGTCAGCCTTGACTTGTGACTGGTGAGCTGACGATAAAAATCAGCGAAAAAATACGTTAAAAATACGTCTCCAATTTATGATTGCGGATTTCTAGCTTCATTTACGAGAACATTAATCTTAAGAAGTTTACTGCATGAAATCGTAGCGGGGAGCTTGGCTATCACCATGTTTTTGTCTGATGGGTGCCGGAAGTCTTGCCGGAAGACCACAAAAAAGATCGTCTTGCTGCATCTCCTTCTTTCCTCGAAGTCTATGGCAAAGATGGTAACTCACTCTTGGATCGTATCGTAACTGGGGGTGAAACATATGTCACCTCTTTCCAGCGATAAACACATGGCTTGTAACACAGCGCTTTGACAGTGATGCATAATTGCAGGCTGGTGTAAACAAGTGGTTAAAATGAAAGGTGGCAGTTTTCTTCTGAGACGGAATTGGAAAGAATGTGCATCGTTATGATAAATGCCTCAATTTGAATGGCGACTGACTATAAATAATAAGAAAAAGAGTTTAATAATGGGCCTTTCAAATGCATATACAAAAACCTTATCTTATAACTAGGTTTATATTTTATTTCAAAATGTAAGTTACAGCTCTGGACAGCTCTCTTATAATTAACGTACATATGATATATGTTCTCACACTGATAATAGATAAAAAAAGTATTTCGGAGGTGGCATTTATTTAGATAATATTGCCTCTTTTTTGATATTTTTGAATTCTATTCTATATTAGTCCCTCCTATTCAAGACATTGCTAGCATCAAATTTAAAGATAATCATCTTCGAGAGTGAATCGACACGGTTCTACTCTCCGCTCATCTCTCTCTCTCTCTTCATGGAGTCACATCCCTTTTTCACGTCTACCGTTATTCACTTCACCTACATCGTCCGCTTATCTGCAATCTTTAACTTTTTTGGGGATAATTATTTCTTTCTCATTCGGTCAGTCTTCCTTTTTAACTCCTTCCGCTTCCTTCTCCCTCCACACTTATCTTAAGCACGCCATCGTGTCGTAAAATATATATATATGCGAAGAGTATTCCACTTGTTTTCGGTGTTCGTAATATTACGAGACTTGGCAGTGGAAATTTCCGATGTTTTTTTCTACATTTGTTACCAAACCAAACCAATGAGAATTATGTGAAATGGATTGCTCTATCCCCAATTCCTATTCTGCGAAACTCGCGGACGCAAATATACGCATAGGAGAAAATCGATATGCTGTCATATCTAAGTGATGGATGAATGGCAAAGAGACAAAAATATGTCTGTAGAGAAAAAACGGGTTACTTTCGATCACAACGTGAAGGGATGAGTCCTGGGAAGCGCCAGACCAAAGATGGTGGAGTACTTCATTG
This sequence comes from Hetaerina americana, assembly GCF_022747635.1. Taxonomy (NCBI): domain Eukaryota; kingdom Metazoa; phylum Arthropoda; class Insecta; order Odonata; family Calopterygidae; genus Hetaerina; species Hetaerina americana. The sequence continues at coordinate 105,359,510 of NW_027286069.1, read as the reverse complement.
CCACTTTCAACCGTTGTAAGAGTCCACAAATCTTCCCTGAGATAAAGCGGCGGACCTGTTCGTCCCAATCACCCTGAGTTCCACCGAGGGAGGACGACAGGAACGCCTCCTTCGATTCGCGGAAAAGACCGCCATTCTCAGCCTTTCTCATTTCAGTTTGGTTTGGATGTAATTAAGTTCTCTCCCACTTGCCTCTCGAATTCCACGCTCGATATCGCGTATCGTGACATCATGAGGATTCATCGCCTCCGAAGAACTGCTTGACCTTTAAATTATGACTTTTCCCCATTTTCATGCGAGAGTCGTGTTCATTTCCGTTGACTTCCCACCTTTCCTTCATTTCGTACAAATTTATCTTTCCGATTTGCCTTATGCATCAGTCTATCTTAAAATGAATGCCTTCGTGGTATACTGTGACTACGCATAACCTGCGCCACTCTTAAGTTTTCAAAACTGCTCATCAATTTCACAATTATTAGCTTGAATGATGGTATGAAAATTCAAAAATTAGAACTAGGTAAATTAATATTATTAAATCAAGGCAATTTTTTTTCGGGCTATAAATTAGAGAGCACATTTATTTTTCATATGATAAATGTCATTTGTAATGGTCTGTTACCAGTGTTTTCTCAAACAACCATGATGCACTTCGCCAATTTCAGGATTGGAAATCATTCCATTTTGCTTGATAAATGCAGGGCATACATTTGTAATCTCAAAGCGCCCCCATACACTTTTTTTACAGTAAAACAGTGCTTGAAAAAATATTTCTCTCTTGAACTACATATTTTAAATTTTATGTTTAACTTGAGAAAGAATGCTAGTAAAAATGTATATTAGCCTTAGTCATCACCAATTTGAGGATCAATTCTCAACAGGATTTAATTCTCTTGTCTTAACAGCAGTTCTGATTTCTTCTTCTATCAATGAGGACGGTTCAGTGGTCATAAAATATTTGCTCGCATAATTTTTCGAGAAAACATTTATTTCTGTTTTTGAGAACATTTTTTTGCTAGCAAAATGTGTAATGTACAGGTGATACAAGTGCCATTGAGTTGGCTACGGAATTTTGCCAGTGGCAGCCTTTGAATATTGAATCGTCTTAAGTATGCCTAAGTCAAGGATGGACACCACCAATCTTTTCAGGCAAAAGTAAAATTCCTGCAGCTTGCTTTTGCCCGAACAAATTGTTGGTCGAGACCCATTTAATTCAAAAGGAAGCTTTTTTGGAGAATTTTCATCCCATTAGCAGCTGGAAGACGGTTAAAAGTTATATAAAAGGGAGAAAATCAATTCAATAAGAGGTGGACCGTTAAGGGAAGTAAGAGGTCTGCCTCCATCATGGCTCTTAGGGAAGTCAGCTTCAACACCACTGTTGTCACTGTGATAGGAGATCGTCAAGCAACTACCGGAGTACAATTGCAAACACGAAAAATTTCATTGGGTGCCTCCCACACATTGGTAATGGAAAATAGCACATAAGATGTGTTTGTACGCGGTGAATTCCGCGAAGTACACTGCAGAATCGTGAATATCTCGCTAAGGTAAAATGCGTTCTTCATCCTCCTATAGTCTAGTCCTATCCCCATGTGAATTTTTCCAAACCCCAAAGTGAAGAAACGCATTCATGGAAAGCGTTTTCAAAGAAACAGACTGATATATACCTACCGTGCACATTAGTTTGAAAGATATGTGGAGAAGCAAATTGGAAATTAGGATTCATCAAGGGAGTACATGACTTTTTCCCATCTTCATGAAGATTTATTGGGGAAGTGCAATGAAAAATTGAAAAATCGATGTTATTTCTTGCTTGTTAGACCACACCTGGAATATACAGCTAGTATCTTGGAATCACATGAGGCAGGCTTAATGAAAAGCTAGATTGCGTGCAACTTGGGGCCACAGGGTTTGTCAAAGGAGTTTATGGCACAGAAAGAAGTGTGAAAAAATGTTTGAAACATTTGGGGAGGGATTCCCTCGATGAACGAATATTAATTTTTAAACAATCTCCTCAGTAAATTTGAGACCGGTCAGTTCTTCAAAGATGTCCATCAATTTTCAATATCCCAAATCAATATGGAAGACATGATCATTTATTCAAGACTAGGGATTGACTGTAGAACGAATAGGTTTAAGATGTCATTTTTTACGAAAAAAGTAGAGACAGTAATAGCTGCTAATCACATCAACAATCGATTAAATAGAATCATCATGACTTATATTAAAATATGTAGGTATCAATGTGTGTTATGAATGTGCATACGTATTTTAGTGTATTAACATCCATGTTTGCCTCTGCGTGTGTGTGTGTGAATGACGATTTATGTGCTTGCACGCGTAAATATACGAGTATTTAAAGTAATTGAGGTTATATTTAACTACAAACATATCATTCTTGTTGCATGATTTTACTAGAAATGGTGGTGGTACAATGTGCACTGTTCTTTTCTCTGATAAGGGCTTACTAGTTCCTTGAATGTCGATTTTTTTCTGTTGTTGTATCTCATGCATGGTGCGCGAATTTGTTAGTGTGCTTGCATGCCTGCGGTGGATGCACCCACTGCCACACACCTTCCCGGTGGCTCACAGGGTATCATGTAATTGTAGATCAGAGGCAGACGTAAGCGCACGGAATTTCTTTCAACTAGTCAATGGCTTCCGCCGACGCACTGCTTGCATATAAATTAAACTAATGCCACGTTTAATGGCATTCAAAACTAACAAATTAATATGAAATAATTTTTTCCACAATCAATCATGCTAACAGAAATGCTTTGAAAATTCTTTATTGAAGATCTCTTGTATGTAACATCTTTCTTTTGCATCCGGCTTAATACAATTTACTCCTTGTCTTCCCGAGTGATTCTGTCCATTCATTCTTCTTACCATCATTTCCATTCTCTAAGTAGACATACATTAGGAGTTTTCTCTTATCCCTTGTGACGTTTTCACCGAAATGTTTTCTTTCTTTCTCCTATTTAAATTTCCTTCTTTAGCGATTCACTCCAACCATGCAATATTCTTCACTCCCTCTTCTGAAGCAACACATTCCATTGATTCCAATCAGTTCATTCCTTTGGCTGAATTACTGGAGTCTGCTTTGTTCTTGCATCGTTCTAAGCAGATTCAATTTGCTTCAAAAATGAAAAATGTATCAAACGGAAAGTCGAGATAATGTATTGGAGGGTTGTGGATGCGTAAGTTTATTTATGTACCCTTTTTAGTAACAACTCATTTCTTCACTGTACATCGCTTTGCATTAAATGAGTACGCATAGAAATAAAAAAGAGCGCAGATAGCGGCCTCATTCCAAATGAGATATCATCATCGGCTGTCAATCTAGAGGCTTTGGGCTCAATTCCTTCCTTGGTGAACTCCTTTCAAAGGCTTGGGCTTTCACTTTCATACGCATTGTTATTTCAATTTGCGATTCATAATAATGTTGTTTCTTGGGGTTTCTTTATTCTTTTCTGAGTAATAAGTTAAATTATTACCAAACATTTTTAACCTCGAGTACAACTCTTCAAGAACGAAAAAGCCATATATTACTGTTTAATGACGATTTTTGTTATTTTAATAAAGAGTGCTGTATGTGGGTTGAAGTGCGTTCCGGAGATATACATCCCTCTCCCTTCACCATTTCCCCAACTCTACCACGGAGAACTAATTATTGTAACTGCTACATTATCTTGATTGTACAGAGAAGTTTAGCCAATGCGCTTTCATACTGATGTTTTAATGTGTGATATTGGCAAATATTCCTTGTAGTTATGTGCGTAATGGAAATTAATCTAACCTGACGAGTTAAAGAAAAAAATATTTTTTCCTTGCGATTTTCTGGTACTGTCAGATAGCAAATTGTCCCAATAATCGCAATGAATGAATTGCATAGTCGATCCAAGTTTAGCATTGCTTGACGTTTGACGAATGAGTTTGAAAATAAACCCTAAAAAAAATTCCACTCCATCGAGCCAATGCGAACGGCCAACTTCGCACTCTTTTTCCGCTGAACTTTTTCGGCGTCGATCAACTTTTGGTCGCGGAGCACAAGTCTCGCGCATTGTGACTCCAAACATTAAAGAAAAATGCGATATAATAAATGAGTATGTATGCATTTTTTTACGCTCCGCGCTTTTATCTTGAAGAGAGAGGGAGAAAGGAAAGGAATGTCGCGGGCGGAGCGTGTCATCATTTTCCCATCACGTCCACCCCCAGACGGAAGTGGAAGGAACGGGGCGGGGGGGGGGCTCCCGCGAAATGTCTCGAGGGCAGGGGCAAAGAGGGGATGAAGGGGAACTCCTCCTCCCCTTATGGCGTGGTCGTGTAGTCGCCGTCGTCGTCATCATCATCATCATCGAGGGAGACCTCCCCTCGTGGGCAGAGGGGCGAAATGAGAGAAAGTCGCCCGGGGCGGTGCTTCTCCATCTTCCGAGGGACAGAATCACCCCATCTCCCCGTACACCCTGGCCGCTCCTGGCCCCAGGGGTGCACGTCCCACTCGCCCCTCCCAACTCTCACCTTCTCCCCCTTCGCCCCCACCCCTCTTCCATACTTGCCTCCTCCCTTCAGGCACTCGCAAAAAAAAGGGAACAGAGTCCTTGGTCGTGGCCTCGCGCCAGGAATTCTGGTCCCCTTTTCCCCCCATCCCGCCGTCCTCTCCCCCCTCCTCCCTCCTACCCTCAGAGAGGAGGGGGTCGGTCGGTACCAATATTTTTGCTCACGCGTCCACGCTCTTAATGACCTTGACGAAACTCGGAGGAAAGTGTCGCTACCCATCCGGGTCTGCGTCTCCATTCGACGCCAAACGGCGGTCGTAAAGCCCCGGACTTTGTCGAATGCGTCGGTGAAGATCTCTTAAATTCAATCGGTCTCCGGACGACGAGGAGTTGGGATCTGGGAGGCCCCTAACATCCCCTGCGCAGCGTTAATTTCTTGCGGAGGGTGGCCTGGAATGATGGCAATCTACGTTGAAACCTCGATCTGAATCAGGTTTCGCGAGTACTTAGTTGTATCGGGCCGAGGACTATGATGGAAAGAGATAAGGACACGAGGTGAGGCAGCCTCACGGCTGTCGCTCGGTGTATTGTATGAGCGTATCTCAGGGGAAATAGTGATAGAGGCACGGAAAAAGGTGAGAATGCAGTATTTCTAAGCTCATTCACTGTAGGCATAACTCGGCGCCTTGAATCATTGAGTAAAACTGTTGAAAATTTGCATTGTTTTTGAAGATAATGTTTGACTTTCACTTGAGTAAATATTTCACATCCGTTGTTTCCTCCTGCAAGGAGATGGAGTGAAAGCTACGTTTATATCCTATCGACTTTTGGATAAATACGCAAGGGAAAATTTGCCTCCTGTAATATTACTGTCGAAACCTTCGTCTTGTGAAGAATTAGTTCAACGATGGAGCATGAAAAATGAATACGACGTCTATAACCACGGGGCGAAAACGGTATCGTAAAATTTTATACGTAGATCTATTACATCTCGTCACTGCGAGGCTGTTTGTAATCTCCGTCCAACTTTTGACAGATAAGTACGATGGGAACTTTGCTCCTTCACATTTTTTAAGGAGTGATTTCCATCAAGATGCCATAAAGGGATACATACACCTAGGAACAGAATTACATTCCCCGGAGAAACACATTTCTAAGTCAAATGTGGTTTTTCCTTTGTAATAATGCGTCCCAGATGACGCCCTTAATGAAGATAAAGCGAACAGATGAAATGACTGTTTGGAGCGTCTTTATGACGGAAATGAAATAGGAGTCGAGAGTGCTGGAGGAAGACCATATCGTCGATGATGATGAAAATGGAGACTCATGGCCTAACGTGATGAATATAGTGAAGATTGCATGGGTTAGATCAAGGTAACTTGGATCGAGTAAATGCCATCAGAATTAATGAGGACTTGACGAATGTCTAGATGTGATAGTTACACATTGGTATAAATGACAAAATATAGTACTTAATCAAGAATACAATCGTCCCCATAGTGAGAAAGATTAGTACAATCCCAAGAAAAATTTGTGAATAAAAAGATAATGCTTTGGAATCGAAGTAAGATAGCATTATTTCATCTTAATCAACACGAAAGTTGGTTTTGATGAGGATGGATGGAGGTCGCCTTGAAATAACCTTCAAGCGTGTGAAATTCATAAATGAACTAGGGGAGGGAGCAGCTCCTTGCCCTGTGCCACTATTTGGATTCTTACTCAGTTCAATCTACCAATAAAATCTCATAGCCTGGACATGATAGAATTGTTAAAAGATGTCATATAATTTATAAGTGAAAATAAGTAAAGGCATGGTTGAAAAGGCGAGAGTTATGCTACATTTGAAGCAAGGGCACTAGCCATTGAGGACATTAGATGGAGTTGTGCACTTTTCTATGCCTATGAAACATTGAAGACCAAAAATACATATAGTACAGGTGAAAACATTTTTCTGCCAACCAATGAAGAAAAAATATACATAATAGCTGCATTATTCGACCCGATGGCTGGTTGATAAGTGTGATTACAGCTTACTTAATATACACTTGGGCCAACGGTGTGCGTGCATGCTCTTCTCCCTGTGCCGGCAGTGGTTTTCCAGGAAGACCTGGCACCAGAAAAATAGCACAGTTTGAGAGAATCTTAGAGTACCCAGAGGATTCACCTGGGTCTTCCGGGTAGTCGCCCAGCGATAAACCTGTAAAACTACTTCGCCACAATTCATAGACAAAACAACAAATAAATAAGTCGGCGAAAACAAATAAATCAATTCGAGTTGGCTAAAAGAGAATCTAACTGAGGTAACTAATAAAGAGAAGAGGTAAATTAATCAGACACGTTCTGTGAGTTAACCAGCGAATATAGTCACAGAAAGCATAAGAAGAGATGAAGAACAGAAGGAAGGCTGGGGTTGACTCACGGCAAACAGTGATGGAAGATGTCAGCCAAAAGATTTTATGAAGTTAGGAAGAGATTGGTTGATCAAATGATGCATTGTGTGGGACTGCCGTAAATTAATAAAGGAGAAGTAATCTTTTAATAAACTTTGATTAATAAAACTTGCCTGCTAAGATTTTTATGGATGGTTCCTAACAACTATCATATGCTACGTATTGAGCAAAATTCTTCTTTGGCCTACATTACTTATTTATATTTTCTGCTTTCCTTAATGCCTTATGTAATACATGTTTTCTTACATCACCTTCCTCGCTTTCCCAAATCACGCCTTCTCTATTCATTCTCACCTTCTTGTTCGTCTTCCTCTCTCTGCAACCGAATTATCCCATTTATTCCATACCAACATCTCAAATAGTGCTAATCTATGCTTGTACTCTTGACTAAAACAGCTGCCACCAATCCATCTCTTATTGGTAACCCCCAAAGTCTGGTCATATGTACAATTCCTATTATGAATACCAAATTCAAGGTTTTTATAAAAAGTATCGGTAACTTACTTTTCCTGACGTGTATTTGAAGTGCTGCGGTCAGACCGTCGCTTAAGTGTGCGCATGATCGCAGATCTTATTGGCATTGATAAGATGACAGTGCACACCATTATCACTGAAAATTCGGCGATGCAAATGATTTGCACTAAACTCGTCCGGAAGGTCTTGACGGGTGACCAAGAGCAGAGTCGAATGTCTGCTTACAAAGACCTTCTGCAATGACATCGTTACGATTCCCCAACCCCTTACAGATCCAACTTGACACCAGGCGACTATTTCCTATTCCCAAGAGTGGCATTCACCCTCAAAGGGCACCACCGTGGGAACCTAAGGGTCATCAAAGAAGCTTGCTCGCGTACCCTTAACGACCTTTCGGAATCCACCTACCAGGAAGCCTTCGAGTCGTAGACAAGCCGCTGGAAAAATTGAGTCGATGCTGAAAGGCTCTACTTTGAAGAAATTTGAGGAAACGCAGCAATAATTGAAATAAATCTATTTTTCTGAAAAATTTCCTGATAATTTATATACAAAGCATGCATATTTAGAGTAAAAAGAAGCTATTCATGCTTGAGAAATAATCTTTGATTAATAATATGATGGTAACGCTAACGTTTTGCTGCTGTAAAAGTATTATTGCATATTTTGAATTATGAATGAAATGTTCACTTTTTTATTGTTTAGTTTCATCATGTTTATTAGCAGTGGTCAGACTTCCACACTTGAGCCCCGGCAAATAAGACTCCAAATACTCTAAACACAGATATTACAATAAGCCATTACTTAATTGCACCCTATTACTCTATGCGAAATTCCTAATCTTCTATGCTCTCTTTTTCACTTCACTCTCTCTTTTATTTTATTCTTCAAAATACCATGGTCCACTTCTAGTATTAACTCTGTCTTCGAATTGCTCGTAACCACCTTCTATATTCCCCTACCAAGCCTATCATCAATCCTTGTTTTGTCATCATGCACGCACATTTAATTTTTTACATTCTTCTCCGAACCCTTATCTTGAAAGTCTCCAGTTTCCGCTTAACATCTTACCTCATCGACAAAGTTTCGGAGCCACACAAAATTATGCTCATTATTATAGTTCGCATATTTTTAAAATATTTTTCTTCTTAGCCCTTACCATCAATTCCTCTTTTTAAAAGTTTTTCTATCTAAAATAATTATTTTCATAATTTTACGTTCAATACTACATATTTTTTCACCTAAAATACCTCCTAAATTATAAAAGTATTATACTTCCTTCAGTTAATGCCGTTTGAGCTTAATATTTTACTTAATATTTCTTGAATACTTCATCTATTCGTTTGCTTATAATTGACTCTTATCACATACAAATCATTTGGTTGTTAAGTAATGATTGAAATCTATTTGCTACAGAAGGAATAATAGTTACTACTAATTGGAAATAGTAACTACCTCAAGGAATGGTCTATCTAATAAAGGAAATGTAATGGACTTAGCGAGAAGTAAAAACTTGAACTGCGAACATTCAGCTTAAAAACTAAGGAAATTCTTGGGAAAAGGTTTTGAACGCTATACGTGACCGGATGGAGAAGTTAGCTCTTTACAAACTTCCGACGCGATATTAAGAAACCATGATGGGGCAACAAATAGGTCAAAGCGGCGTTAAGGAGGAAGGTTAGCTCAAATTTTAAAAATAGTTTAAAAGTAATGCTTACAATCTAATGAAGAGTTTAAGTGATAAACTTGTTGAATTTAGCGTGAAAACGAAAAAGTTGTGGAGTGGAAATTCCAAAGTTTTGGCAATATCGCTGATGGAAAAAGAAAGTCACTTCAATAGGTAAGGGATGACATTCCCTGCAAACAAAACGAAAGCTATGAAGTTTCCGATAATATGAAAGCAAAGTAAAATGTTAAAATAGAAGAGAAAAATAGACTAGGTAAATGAATTAATCCATCTTGAAAATATTTTTGACGAATATGATCAAAGAAGTAGGACCGTAAGAAGAAGAAACGCGTTCAGTATAGAAGAATTCTCAATGAGCAGGGAATAGCTGACAAGGACATAGAATAAAGATATTAGGAAAAGACACGTCAAAACTTTGACCAAGAGTGTGGTTATGTAGGGCGTGGAAACATGGTAATTGAAGCAGGATGGTATACGTAGACTGGAAGCTTTTAAAATGTGGGTATGGAGGAGGATGGAGAAGGTGACGTGGACAGAAAGGAAAAAAACGAGAAAGTTCTAGGCACGGTGAGGGAGGAGAGAGGATTTTGGCAGAAATCCAAAGTAGGCAGGAAATGCGAATTCAGAGCATTTTGTTTGGCGATGGGATGTTGAAGGCTGTGATAGAGGGGAGAAGGTCAGGCGTGCAAAGAAGGCGTCTGAAAAGGATAGGCTTGATGGACAGAATGAAGGAAGATAGGAAGGAATTATTCGGAATCAAATAAGGGTTCTTTGTAGTATGGGGTGTCAGGTGTATTTTTCTTCAGAAGGCCAGAGAACTGTTTCATTTTTCGGTCTGTTTCCAATCAAATGCTACCTTAAATGTTACAGTACCAATAATAATAATACGCGTATATCCTTAAATAACTCATTTATCACTACAACATAACTTACAACAAGTTTATACTAATTCTTTGATTTTATTTTAGGTAACTATGATAGAGGGAGGGGATCGCCTTGGTGCATTACATAAAACGCCATTGTGCACAGGCGGTTCATCGCAATTATAGAAATATCACAAATTAATTTGTGCAGTTTGTGGCGAATAGGTATCTGTAGCTTTAAGTGTATTTTATGTGTAACGTGCTTCTTAATGGTATTCTGCTAGGGCAAACGGAGTTCCATTGTCTACAGTAGCTATGTGTTTTGAATTTGTGCTCTAATGCTGTATGATCGCATATAGATCACTCATTCATCTTTTCATCCTTCCTCATCATCAATCCATTTCAACATGTAAAAAATCAATAACATTTCGGAGTGTAAGAGGATGCCTCGGTAACTAAACTGGCTAAAGCCGTCGGCCGGCCATCGAGGGATCCAAGTTCGTATACCAGTGAAAAAGAATGATTTTTATACACTGAAATGATGAATTGTAATGTCCATTATCAGATGACTCCGTTCAAATTCACTGTCATTGCGTATTACGCATGGATGCATGTTTATTCGTTGAACTATTATCATGGCCAATTTTCATTTAAAACGACATGAAAACTGTTACTTCATAAATGTCACTCATTTTAGGAAAAATTGGACACTTGCGCTACTTTAGTTAATAATGTGAAATACTATTTCAACGGTTTAGTTGTATTTTCTGCTCACTAAGACATGTTTTATCCTTAGGTCGTTAGAGATTCGGCTTCGAAAACTCATTTGAAGCAGATGTCGGCACAATAAAGGAATTACGTCACGGGTTGAGTCGCGGCATTAACTTATCCGCCCGAGACCTTCCAGTCCATCGCAGACGGAGCGAGATGAACAGCAAGAGGAAATCTCGCTCATTATCTGTCGATTGAGATTCGGAAGTTGGCGGACATTTGGTCCGTGCTGTTGTTTGCAGAACCCTGCTCCGATGTGCCGACGTGCAAATGAGCGTTTGGCGCCGTCGAAGAGGGATGGATTGATACCGGTAATCTCACACATTATTTCTCCTTTTCTACCGATGGCATTGAAGCCATTAATTTCCCACAACTCCTTTTCTTACTGGTGAATATTTCTTTTGTGCTGAAACCGCATGCTCAACCACGATTATATTGATGTTGTCTCAGTGTTTTCTTTCCCATTATCTCGTTTCAGATTTGATTTCGGCAGTTCTTAAAACATTTTCAATAGTTTATTTTACATAAAGCGAAAAAATTATGCATAAATGAATTAATATTCTATTGCAATTCATTAGCTGAATAATTCACATCCACTCAAAAGCGTAGGCATAGTAAAACGAAAATAAGTGTATTTTTTTGTAGTATTTCGATGACCCAATAACTTAACAAACCACTTAAAAAAGGCGAATATTCCAAGACAAAACTGATCACAGTCCAAACAAAAAAAATTGTGAAATATCGAGCGAGGGGCCATTTATTATACTTCCGTGAAATATAATAAAATCGACCTTTTCCACATAAACATGAACTACTATGAACTTAAAAGATAAACCTTGATCACAGCTATCTTGCATATATTGTCATTTACCATATTTTTATCAAAGGTTTTCAATAAGTGCGCTGAGAACTGATGTTTTAAGTCGATTTCCTGATTTTTCATATAAAGCGAGTTTTATGGGTACATTTTTTTCTGCCCAAACCTTAATCATTTGAATTTCTTTGGGTATTGTAAATAAACTATAAAAACCCTCTTGATTGTGCATTACATTCGTTGCATAGGAAACATACACAAAATTGTGGGATTTCAAAAGGGCGGGATTTCTTTCATCAAACACGTCAAGTTCACCTTCCATCTCATGCTGGATTTTTTTGCAAATCTAAACCCAACAAGCTTATTCAGTCATTCTAAACATATTCACTGAATTTTTTTCCTAATTGTGTTTTATGTTTTATTTTCATATCCACTCAATTTATTCTGTTTTATTCATTATTTTCTATTCCAATCACGCGTTTCTGGTGTATGGTAGTTTTTCCTTTGATAAATTCCAACAGAGCTCTTACATATCTCGCCAACCCTGTCTCCAAATTTCTATAACCCTCTTTAGTATATCTAAACTTTTTCTTAATAGATATCCCATTCAGCACAGTTTTGTTTTGATCCAGCAATGTTTTTATAATTTTACAAGACAGCTTCTATGTTGTTATTTTGGTTAGCAAAAACTGATAGTTGATAATTATTTATTTGATAGGTGTTGAGTCGGAAACGCGTCCGCTCCATGTTACACAATGAGTGAAATGAGCTATTTGCACCCTTTCGAGCCTTCTGCTCCAGAAAAAGTCCATCCTGCATCCACCTTTGAAAGAGTTTCATGCGGGGAATCGGGATGATGCGGTGGCTAACGTACTGGATTCCAATCCAGAGAGCCCGGGTTCGAATCCCGGAGGGGGCGGATATTTTTCAGTGGTGTCACGATCCCTACTTGAGGTACTTTTTTAAGGGCACTTGTGTGCGGAGTGAGTACGCCGTCCGTCGGACGGGACGTAAAACTGCTGACCACCTGGTGATTAAGAGTACGCTAATGCCGACGCCGGGTTTCCGTCCACTCTTCATCCTTTCCTGTCCATAATTAATGGCGCAAATGACCTCAGCTGTCGGTCACCTTCCCTAAAACTGCTATTACTACTAAGAGTTTCATGCTCTTTGCATTTCCATCGACAGTAATTAAACAACACATTTTAAATAATAAACACGGTAATAATATTTAATTTAAAGATTATTTTATTGGTCTTCATTCATTCCTCCTTAAGATTGTTTGGCGGCCACCATCCAGTCTTCCCTATCCAATTTTATCTCTCTTATGCTCTGCCAGCCAATCTGTCATATATCCTCTTCTTTGGTCGATGCACCAGACGCCCTTGTCCCTTCTTCGTGGTGCCCTTCCATATATGTTATCCCTTCTTTTATATTCCTTACAAATCCGTTGTGCCTAAGACGGTGTTCAGTTCATCTCTTTATTCTTTTCTTTATAGCGCCATATTTAGTCTTTCTTTCTTTTACTATTCTGTATAGTTCTCCATTTTATTATTTCATCCGCCCGTTTAATCTTCATAATTCGCCCCCGACACCAAGATTTCATGGATTTTATTCTCCTCTGGTCTTCTTGTCCCATGGTCTAATGTCTCTGAGCTATACAATGTCACGCTCCACACGAGTGTTTATATATAAAACGCTTTCTTTTTTTGTAACCGTGCCCATTTTGAGCATAGGAGTTGCCTTTTCATCATAAATGCCTTCTTAGCTTGAGCTGTTTTGCATTCGAAATTGAGATCCAACCATTCCATGCGCTATGTGCTTCCGGTGCGGCCTAATACTGCCGTTTGTTCTCATTTCTCTCCGGCCAGCACAGCGAAATAATTAGCATAAGGTTTACTCTTTGGATTAGAAGCAAATTAGAATTTTTGTTTTATTCTTATCTCTTTTACAATTATATTCATGCAACATTTAATTTTTTGTGTCCAAGAATTCTCGCGGGTCTTCTCGATTCTCCCCTATAATAGCGAAGCATGTCTTCCCCGTTCACCCTAATTCAAATTCATGCCCATTACTTGTGCTTTCCATTTCATTTCTTCTATGTTCGTATTGAATAATGCCGAAGAGAGATTGCCTACCTATCCAACCCCTTTATTTACCTTTAGCTTCTCTTCCGTTTTTCATTTATATTGTGGTAACTTGACTCTCGTAAAGTTGATACATTATTCTTTTGTCGTCGCAAGTTTTTCCAGCCGCTTGAGTATCGTTGGCCTCTCTTAGTTATCAAAGTCCTTGTCAAAGTCCAAGAATGCTATAAACAGTGGCTTGCTTACATGTATCATTTTCTTAACAAGAATCATTAAATTAAGTATATATTTATTTCTACTATTAAGTTCCTCGCACCCCTGTTTCTCAAAAATCCGAATTGGTTTTCCAATAGGTTTTCTTCAATGTTGTCTTCAATTCTTCGGCGGATTATTCCTTTTGGTATTTGGAATGCATGCAAATCTAGGTTCAAGATCCGATGTTCTTTAAGTTAGTCTCTTCTCATTTTCTTTGATATTGTGATTATTATGCTATTTTCAAAGTCCTCCGGAAGTATTTTAGTCGGGAAATTTTTTTTGTCTTCAATTATTTTTTCATCTTTGATTGAGTTATTTCAAATTAACATACCGTACAACCACCACCACGAGGGTCTCCAGGAATACCGAGAACATTGCATTGCTCATTTTTAGATTTAACGAGCTAAGTTGTGATTTAAAATCTAATTAAATAAATTAATCATCTAATTGGCCGGTGTTTAATGCAGGTTTTTCCCAACATACTCTATTTCCTTGGCTACAAATGTGTTTAGACGCAAATATATGGCGGAGATGCATTGCTCAACGGATGAACTTCCTTCTTCACACATTCTCCCACTGTGGCAAGAAAAGAGCGAAACTTCGAATGCTTTCCTATCATTCTGCCGAGCGTGCAATATTTCTACAGTATTGTCACAAGTACAATATGGCTCGTTCACATGCACATTATTCCAGTCAAATTTAAAAAATCGCATAACCTATTTTTCAAAGATTTGTGCCTGAAATTTTCCTTTTTAGCCAACTAATTCTTCCTGGTTTCAATCAATCTTCTCATGGTCCAGGCATGCAAGTATTTTCTCATCCGGTGCCATTACTAAAATTATATTTTCTAAGTTCACGTAATAAGCATTTCTATGAATCATTTCATGAATCAGCAACCAAGTGAGTTATGAGATTCTCCTGTGAACATGCCGTCTCCATTATTTTCGTACTCCCCTTCATCTGGAATCAACCTGAAACACATCTCGATATACTGTCGCGTGAATTCAAGACTTAATAACGAATATGTCCAGCACATTAAGTAACGCTAGGCTAGGCATTGAAATAGGAGAGCGAAAACTACAGAAAGTGGAACCAGAGTTTACATATCTCGAAAGTGTTTTGGACTAAAATGAGTTAAGTATTAGGGGCAGAAGTCAAAGAATTTCATTAGGCAAAGAAGCTTTCACAAAGAGGATGGAATTAATGACAGGGACGTTGATTAAGGATGATAAAACTTTAATATCAAGTGTAGTTATGTACGGCGCGGAAACATTGTCACTAAAGCAGGATAATAGACGTAGATTGGAGACTTTTGAACAGTGGATTCGAAGAAGGATGGAGAAAGTGAAGTGGAAGGAAAGGAAAACAAATGACAAAGTGCTAGGTATGTTGGGGAAGGAGAGGGGGTTGCTGGGAGAAATCATAAGAAGGCAGGGAAAATGGATGCAAAGCATATTGATTTGCAATGGGATATTGAAGACTGTGATAGGGGGAAGAATGTCAGGCAAACGAGGAAGGGGCAGGAATAGGATAGGGATGTTGGACGGGATGAAGGAAGGAAAGAAGTATGCGAAATTGAAGTGGGGCTTTCTATAGTGCCCGATTTCAAGTGGTGTTTTTTGTTAAAAAAGTTAAGTAAGAGTACTTTTTTACAAATTCCTCGGCCTTATCCATCCAAACTCTACTCTAACCGGTAGAATACCGATAGTATCAATTAACATACTCTGGATGAGCTCTAATTGAGACTTTATTACGTGAAATCCGATTTTTGCAGTAATCCACCTCAGAAATACTATTTTTCCCTGAGCTTCGCAAAGTAAGGTTTATAGAACAATGCTTGCGCTATACCATAGCGGTACTTTTAATCTCTTCTCCTTGACCTCCATCTTCTTTAAACCTGGAATTAACTTATCGATTAAAGAGAATTCTTCAATATCCATTTCCTTGCATGACTTTAAAGCTTCGCCAACTGGACCTGATTATGCTTAGCGGCTAGAGTTAGTGACGTCGATATGAAGTACCTTAGTGGTATGACTTTACAATGAATGAGATGAATAAACCAATGTATTGATCTATTCCTAAACATATTATTTAACCAGGCTGCATTGCAGTGTTATCTACGGTACCATTACAGCCTACATTCAGAAGATCCGTCTCATCATTATTCTTCTCTGCCAAATATTTCATATTAACATCCGACAATCCCAAACTCGGCTCCACACAACACATCACATAGTCTAAATAATGAAAACTTTTTATATGAATGTAACAGTCTTTTACCCTGCTCATAATCATTTTGAATTCACGTGCAAAAACTCAAATCCTTTCTGTTGTCTCAGTAAAAGCAATTTGAAATTTCTTACACCCCTATTCTTTAATATAATTCTTTTTCTTTCTCCTTACATTATTATTTCTTTTTCAAGAAACCAACCATTTTGAGTAGAATCTCGAATTGACCAAGATACCTCACGCAAGTGCTAAAGTGTTTTTTTTTAATTTAAATTTCTCTTTACCTCTCAAGTAGTGTGCTGTTATTTCTTCTGTCTTGGTTTCGTTTACATGTTTAAGATTCTCATAGTCTATTTCACTAATATGTCTTTCCTTCTCACGATTTCTTCATAATATAAAGGCCGCTAATGTAAATTTTGCCTGCCATCTTCGGATCCTTGAAAAGCTCTCGTCGTGGTAGTAGAACTTTTGATGACTCAATACAAACTCATGGCGTTCATGCGAGGTAAACATAGGCTTTCATTTCCAACATCTGATGCTACTATTAAGGAAATTTTGTTTCATAAATTCTTATTTACTGATCGCAAAAGCTTCCGATATCTTTCGTAGAAAAGCGCTTTATGGTGCTTTACCTGTCTGTATGGGAGTTCTCTTCAAAATATTCCCCGGAGAAAAATCAATTGTTTTTGTCGTGATTCTCAAACTTAGTAGCGGTGTTCCAATTTTTTCCCGTTATTCCTCCCAAATGAATGTTTCAGAACGTTTTGTCACGTCTTTATCGCTAGGTAAAACTGTAGCAATAAATTTTTCAGCATTATAAAAAGTGAGCACTCCATTCCTAATCTAGCGAATTTTTTTCTTTACTGTTCTCTAAGCAGTCATCGTAGCAAAGAAATAAGTTTTTAACATGTGCTTCACTACAACTACATATTTCCATTTATACTACGTGCTGTTTTGGACAGTAAAAATACACCATCAGGATTCCGAAGTTTTAGGATCTTTTAATGAAGTAAATCGTAGATCTTGATCCTATTGGGTCAGTTAGTAAAAAAAGCAGCATATATGAGAATAGTTGATTTTTTATATTAATCATATATGTACATCAGTTGGTTGCCAGAAGTAGAACAAGAGAAGGAAATTCAGGGCAATATCTTATTGTAATATATATGTACATATTTATTTGATTCATAGGAATCACCTTAACTGAGTAAGGCATAGTCAAGATTTTTTATCTAATTACTCAAGGGATACTTTCTCATCAATGCACATGGTATTTAGAAGTGAACGCTAATTTAAGTAAATAAATCCTAAAAACTGATATCAAATTATTCCAACTGTACTACACTTTCAGAGTGCACACACGAGGTAAATTGGATAAAGAAACGATTTTGCTCTTTTACTGCAGGTTACATTTTTCCAGTAACAATTTCACTAAAAACAGGCAAATTTGTAGCTCTATGTGACGAACTTATATTCAGCAAATTTTCTCATGGAGCAGCATATTTCCACAAATTTAAAATGTTCCGGGGCCGCGGCTGTCAGGCGATGACCGCGTGTGGTCCCAGAGATTTTTTTAGTATGTCGTGCGTGCGTGGCCGCCGCAAACTCTCGCGGTGATTGACGTTGTATCAAGAAGTGTGGTGCGAATGCCTTAATTTTAACAGGGCTGGACTTCGGCCTCTAATCCTAAGCCTTCCTCCACGATCTGGGAGACCCAGAGAACTCTTTAGAGAATCTTAGCAAAAAACGAAAAATTTAAAGACACCCGTTCTGGTCCCTTCCCCATTGTCATTTCCTTGATTTCCCCAAAGGCCAACTATCGACCCAAAATTTTGAACCGTTTCTTCGTCCTTTTCATTCCACTCTTCGTTTCATAAGAGTTTTTATTACATAGTTAATTTCAGTCGATTAGAATATAATTCTATTCCCTCGTGATCCTCATAGTTCAGATTACCACGCGCGTAAAAAGTCAATTGTTTGTGGAATATTATTTGAATATGTTTATGAGGTAGCGCCTCCGGCTCCGGCCTGTGGAGCTGGAGGTCGCTGGTTCGATTCCTATGACCGACGGAAATTTTTCACACCAGAAAAAATTTGTTAATGATTTTAGCGACATATGAATAGAAAAAATTCAAAAATGGTATTTCGGAACAAGGTAACGAGGAAAATAGACCCCTGAACCCATGGTGAAAGGAAGTAGTTTCACTATTAGGCACCGGTGGAGTAGCCCGAGTGGGCCAACCCGGCATCAGCTGCCACACCTGCAGGCGATGATGAAGTTCACGGTATCGGCCGCAGTACTTACTGCTGCAATACTGATATTTCCTGGACCGAGACTTGAACCACTCATCTTTCGACGGGCCGATGCTCCAATCACTTTAGCTATGATATAAACTATTTTATTCGGTTCAGAATGTTACAGAGTTTGATTGCATCATGCATAATAACTGGTCATCATATGTGCACATCATATTTTTCTTTTATATAAGTAAATACATATATACATACGTGCATAAATAATGTGCATGTGTTTAACAAATACATATACACATGCACATACATACACACATATACATATGTACACGCATGCACACACACACATATAAACATATGCATACAGACGAATACACGTACATTTGACCATTAACACTGTGAAAACATAGACAGAAAGAAAAGGTCCACAGATATTAGGAGAAAGATTTTAACTAGCAATGGAAAATTATGTGTTTTAAGAAATTATCAATGGTAGTGTTGAAATTATCGACGATAGCTCAGTCATTCTGTAAAAAAAAACTCTTTAACGATGGACGAGGTGTGTCCGGCACCGGTACAGGGTACCAGACCATATCCCAGAGTTCTGATTGCGGCTAGCGTCGCTCCGATCGCGACTCGACCCCGGGCGACGAGTGCTTCGTCGCTTCCCTGGACGCCTCGTCCGATGGGTCGACGAGCAAGGGCGCGGCAATTCTTCGCATTCCTTCTCCCCCGACCTCGTCCGAAGAGGAAGAGCCAGCCGTGGTCTCCACGAAGAGCGGGTGATTCGGCAGCGGTCTACGGGGGAGCACCAATGGGGACCACCACGGAGATGAAGGTGGCCTGAGGAAAGGTCAAGGTGGCCGACTGGGGGGTCATCTGCCGAAGGGGTGTGGTCGGCAAAAATCAGGAAATATAGTTGAATGTGCTTCGTCTCTAGAGGCGCTTTGGGAAGATCGTCGACACCTTGGCTGTCCTCGATGGGGAAAGACGATGGGGTTCCTGGGATTTTTGACTTTGGGAAACTTGTATGTGTGCCAACTTCCGGGGTCGATGACGCTTCCTTTATAGTCATTGATAAAGGGGTCGAGGGATTAGCTGTTGGGGACGGGAAAACATCGCAATCAGATGCATCCTCCTCACCTATCACCAAAGGTTCTCGGGGTGTTTGAAGACCGTGATGCAAGGATTTCGAGGTGAGGGCGTCGATGACGTGAGCGGGGGAATAGGAGGTGAAAGACGGTCCCCCCTCATTAGACTAGGTCACGGACACGGGGGCTGGAGGTCGTGTGAGGCAAGGTGATGTGGTAAGGAACGTGAACTACTTAGAGATCGGTATTCCAGACAAGGAGCTTGGGGTCGTCTGTTCTCTTCTTTTTTGGATCCCTTTCTCCCGATGACGATTTTCGCTCCCGCTGACATTTCCCTCAAAGTAGAGGGCACTGCGGGGGCCGCACCTTCGATGAGTAGCATGGACCACGACCTCTCCACCACAGCCACCTCAGGCTCGTCCATCTCCACGGTGGCGTTCGGGTTGGAGGCTATCATCATTTCCTCCGCATTGCTCTTCCTTTCCTGGTTCCGAGGGCTGGTCTTGCGCTCGTGGCCTTCTTGGTTGCAGCGGGCACAAGTGGGGCACTGATCCTCATAGATGATGATTGCCCGGTTGCCGCCGATGTAGAGGTACGAGGGGATATTTCTCTCGACCGTCACCCCACCACCCTGGTGCCCGTAGGCACACGCGCCATCTTTTCTCCCTCCCACTTGTTCTCCCACGAGCGATGGATCTTACCAAATCGTTGGAGCTCGCTTGTTATGTCTTCTAGCAGTGTCTCCACGGGAAGACAAAGAACCCTGACATTACAGGGGATGCCAGAAGTCTCGTCAATAGTTATTGTGGTCCTCTGGTCTCTTAAAGATGGAAACGGTAGTTCCCGCGGAGTATTGTCTAAAATCCTAGTCATTCTAGCTTCTGTTGCCAACTTCAGGAATATCAAATGGCGATTGTATCCAAATTGGATCACCACTATCTCTTTGGGTGTGAAGACCCGCGACTCTAAAGTGAAGAGGTGGACCTCAAACGGGTTAGGGGGCTTCACCATCTCGTCAACTTGCAAGGCGAGCGTGTTTAAGCGGCGCAAAGCCGTTTAAACAAATCAAATTCAGCACACTTGCATGAAGAAGGAAAGCGCATTAAAAGAACGAGAACTTCAAAGGGAAAAAACACTTATGTACCCTTCCTCTCCGCTATACACACCCGACAGTAGCAAACAAAAAGGAGCCTAAGACCAAGAGTCAGAGTCAGTCTTGACACTAGTAAACAAAATGAAAGCTCGGCCTTCCCGGCGGAAAAAAAGTCGAGATTTAAACTCCACACTTCTGTAAGAACAAAACGGTCAACTGCCAATCGAAACAAAACATGATCGGAACCTCGATTTCTGAGAGAGTCCGGCAGTACCGCTCTCAAAATCCCGGCGGCCGGCGAAATCAGGCACTCGGTAAATACAGTCACGTCCTGCTATCGAGAATACGTAATTTACACTTAAATCTGAGGGAGGTTAATGCAAATGTGTGTGCATATATATATATATATATATATATATATATATATATATATATATATATATACATATATATATATATATATATATATATATATATATATATATATATATATATATATGTACATGGTCTGTCCTAAAAAATGAGTAGAATCAATTGGGGGTATATAGGTACACATTACTAAAACTCTTCAAAACAGCACCCTTGTGCATCAAAACACCACCGATGTAAGCGCCTCTGCCACGCTTCTGGTACCCTTCCTGGAGGGTTTCGACGGGAATCTCGTTCAGGCACCTCTTCACGGCCTCTTTGACATAATCCAGTGATCCAAAATGGTACTCAAAGGGTCGTACTCAAAGACCCAAGTCTCGTTACCAGTGACCAACTATTCCGAAAAATTTGGGTCACTTTCACTATGGTCCAAGATGTCCAAGGCAAGATTGTCATACAAGCCGTTTTCCGACTGCACCTTGGGTACAATATTTAGCACACCTTTCTCATTCGTATATCTTTTGTAAGAACGTAATACGCCGTAGTTTTCTGAATGTTGTATTCTAATAACATCCTGATACTTGAGGGTAAATCCAAATCGAGCATGTGTCTCACTTTTGGCACATTTTCATCACCCTGTGTTGTTGATGGATTTTCAGGGCACTCCTCATCGTAAACCTCCTTGTTACCTTCCCAGAATATCTTGTACAAGCTGAAAACCATCATTTGGGACATATCTTCATCTCCATTAGCATCCTAAACCATCATTAGAGTCTCCGAACCTGATTTCCCGAGTTTAGCACAACGTTTAATCGCATATCATTGGTCCATGGAAAGTAGCATCGTGAATTTGTGACACGGTCCTCGAACAGGGGTTCAGTCTAGCAGCCATCCGTAGATTGTACTGGTCCACAGATAACTGACTCGGGATGTGTTGCTTTCCCAAGACCTCTCATCATTTTCCCCGCCACAAATCGTCCCACTCTAGTCGTCTGCTTTGCCAGGAAAAATCTTATTACTTACTTTTTGGAACAGACGCAGTACATATATGTACACAGTGTACACACACGCATATATATATAATTATATACGAGGGTCATCCGGAAAGTAGTACCCGTTCGTGAAATAAAGACACAAAAGTAAATATTAACAAACATAAAAAATTTTATTTGAAAGAGGATACTTTAAACTACTTCTCAACATAATCTCCAAGCAAATTAAGGCATTTGTCATAACGTGTGACAAGTTTCTGTATTCCTGCTGCATAGTCCTTCGCCGCCAGCTCATTGAGATACGCGAGGGACCCATCTTGCACAAATTTTTGCATAATGCAGATGGTGTTTAACAATTTCATGAACAATTGTTCGAGAAACATTGGGAAAATGCTCACAGATGTCATCAATTGTGACGCGCCGATCGTTCCTCACGAATTCGTCAACTGAGCTCACCAGTTGGTCTGTAATGACAGACGGTCTCTCCGAACGCTCATCGTCGTGTGTGTTCCCCCTCCCCATGTTGAAGTTGCGACACCACCGCCGAACAGACGACTCGTCCATTACATTGTCTCCATACACCTCCTTTAATTGGCGATGAATATCACATGGGCGAACGTTTCTTGCATTGAGGAATTTAATCACTGCCCTCACTTCACAACTGGCGGCGTTCTCAATTTTTTTAAACATTGTAAACAATCACAGAAACAACACAGGCAATGCTAGCGTCACGCAACTTGGCTCAGAGAAGGCAGACAAGCCACTGAAGCTATCTGACCTCGTCCAGCGGCTACTCGCGTCGTCAGCACTTCATGCGGCACGAACGGGTACTACTTTCCGGATGACCCTCGTGTGTGTGTGTGTGTGTGTGTGTATATATATATATATATACACACACATACATATATATATATATATATATATATATATATATATATATACGCACATAAAGATTTGGCAAGCATACATTTACTCGTAACATAAACACCAGCTGTTACAGGCACATTTATCCACTTGAATCGTATGTCTAGGAGTGAACGTAAGTATTTGCCAACCATGTCCACATCATGCCCTCTTAAACTTCAATGTCTTTTGGCCTGCTATTAGGCAAACATTTTATAAGCGATTCAAAATATGTAAATTCGTACTAGGGCGTTATTTCTCTGTCATAAATTTTGCATGACAATCTCTTTCAATTCAACAGATACTTTAATGAGGGTATGTTTTTTGTCTTCTAAAATAAAAGGAGAAAAAACGACTCTGAACTTTCAGCCATACCTATTGGAAATATCAGGTAGCCCAATTTTTGGTATTCTTTTTTCTCCAAAATAAAACCACTCGGATTATAATACATTTGATAGTTTTTATGGATTACTGTGAAATGCATTCATTCTTACAACTTTCTTTATAATGTATTATACAATGAACTTAACCCATAAAACCCACAAAACACCCAAACTTCTATTATATTTTTTTAGTATTCCTAAACATTAGAAAATGCAATGGCAACCATGGAAACTCTCTCATGTGTTATGCTTATTTAAAATTTTTGCCATGTATAATACTAAAGATACCTCATTTTATATTCCAATACCTTTTAAGAGTTAAGCAACATCGTCAATGTTTTAGAGCGCGTAGTTGAATTCTTTCGATCGTTTTCCTTGACTCCAATGTAGGAATGGATATCAAAGGAATTTTTTCTAATGTAAAATAATTTTGAAATAACTATGCGCTTCACTTCAGTTTATTTTATTTTTATTGATAAATGGATTGGTGAAATTTTTGCCGAGTGAAATGACTAACAGAGTGGACGGTTGGTTTTACGAGATTTTACTTGACTGCACTTGATTTGCAAGCATCAAAAGGATGGCTTGGGAGTCGATTGCACCCCTACCAATCTACCTCCAGATTTATTTTTTTACTTATCAATAGCGATTGCAGCAATCTAATTTGATCGCTTTTCGTTGACTTAAGTGCCACAAGCAGAATGCTTGTTACAGGAGATTCAACATCAGGCTGGGAAATAAAGTTGCTAAAATGCGATTTGTCGGATCGAATTTTTTTTAATGCGCCAGCGTTTCTTGAGGTATTTTAATGCACGTGCAAAGAAATTTCTTTTGTAAGTGCA
This sequence comes from Hetaerina americana, assembly GCF_022747635.1. Classification (NCBI taxonomy): domain Eukaryota; kingdom Metazoa; phylum Arthropoda; class Insecta; order Odonata; family Calopterygidae; genus Hetaerina; species Hetaerina americana. The sequence goes on along the minus strand of NW_027286069.1, from coordinate 105,335,461 downwards.
GTGGAGCTTTCGATGCGTACTCATACTTGGGCCGAACTGGTTAGGGATAACGGCACTCTTTTACGATTTTCTCCGGCAAAACTTATACCCCCTGCGCTACGTACACGTTCGACGAAACCAAGTTCCACCAACTAACCGTTTTATGAAACCTAGTTCCCGGAGAGTAAACAAACACGTAGTATTCGCCGGGAGACTTGTATACCAGTTCCTCGCTTATTTATTCAGGTCGATCTCTCCTATTTGTTGTGCAAGGTGAGGGGGCGACGTCGATAAACCTCGGTCGAGGAAATGGAAGTCGGGGCGCGGCGGGGCGCGCAAGAGAGGTGGGGGTAGAAAAGTGGCGGAAGGGGGTGGCGGAGGAGGGGGAGGCGGAGGAGGGGGAGGAGAGAATGGAGCCTCGGATTCAGGAGGTGACCCCCAAAGCCCCGAGGGCGTCCCCCTACCTCTTGCCCCCTCTCTTTTTCTTTCCCATTATTGTGGAACCATTGTTGGCAATGGTACAAGTAGCAAATGGGTTTTAAAGGTTCTCCGGCAGCCGAGATTGTATTTCACCATAAACCCAATTTAGGGCAATAACATTTAATGTTGTTGCGGAACGTTTTGTCCATTGGAACATTTGCAGTGAAGCAAATATAATATCGGGATTCCTCTCTCATCTCTCGAAATTTCGATACGGTTTTTTTCGGAGCATGAGCAAAACATTTTATTTCATGAAATAGTTTGGGAATGGGTCAGAGATCCTGTAACAGAGGTGCCTTCTCCCTCACGAGGGGGGTAGTGTTACCCCCCACCCCCTTTGGTGGTGTGGAGCATAAAGGCCAATGATAAAAGACTTGTGTAGGTCCACGAGTCCATATCGAACGTTGAAAAAAATGTCGAATGGCAAGTGGCTTCGACAGAGGAACATTTTTGGGCGATAATATCGATCTGGGTCATTTGAAGCAGGGTCTCTTCGGCAGTAGCACTTATGAAAATTGGTGTCAACACCGTTAACATGGCAAAATACTGTTAGTATGTTGTATGACTGAGAATTCTTCCGCGACGTCATTAATGGAAATCCAAGATTTCCTGTTGCTGCCACGCCAATCTATCCTCCTGGATGATTTTCTTTAGCACCCAAGTAAGCATCTTCAGTTCCATTGTGTGATAAAGCCAAAAAATATTCGTTTCTAATAACTGATTTTTTTTCTTAAGTTAATCAATACTATCCAGTTGATATTTCTTCAAGATCATTAATGACTCGGTTTTTTGAGGCAACAGGATATTACTCGAGATAAAACGTGAAGTAAACGCAGCACTCACTCTATCCTCCCTTATTAGCTTAAAAACTCTTTTGCTATGACATATCACAGAGTTACAATAAATCTACACATGAGTCCATCGTCAATTGCAAGGCATATATGAGATAGACCGCAACACAAACATTGATTTGAAAAACACAAAATTCACGGCAAAAGAGGGTCGAAATTTCCCGAGACTACCGCGAAGGAAGTCAAATGAAATTATTAAGAACCCGGATATTTTGAACGGGGAAGACGGTTACACGCTGCTCAACAATTGACATCGTGCCTGCAGGCAGTGTAAATGCGAGAGGGCTAAGCAAATAAAAGGGCAAATAAGGCCACGATGGACCCGACTAGACTATCTTGAGTCGAAGAAAAGAACGGATTGCTCTTCGACAGAAGAGACCGACTGGAACAATGGTAAAGCTGTTGCGCTAAAAAATTATGCGCGCATTAAACCTTGAAACAAATTTCTACCTCAATACCATTCCGTGGAAGGCTTCACGGTGGCAGCGTCCATTTCAAACCTAAACTAAATTTAAAATGAATCCCAATCGGAATAGCTTCTCCGGCAACGTTGCATTTTTCATATTCCCAATCTACTTAAGCGGAGCCTTTCCCGTGTCTGGCCCCAGTAGGGTGGCCATTCGAGTAATGCTGTTACTTTAAGAACACTCTTGAAAAGACAACGGTAAGCGGAATCGTTTATTTATTTCAACAAAATATGATAGTGCTCAACTTGCAAGTGCAAACGCGTTCACGAGACCGTGAACCACGCAGTGAAGACCTTTATACATCTGAAGAGCAGAGAGAAATAGAAGAAAGATTTGAAACATTTAACGAATCAGTATCAACCATGGCATCCCCACCGACAGCCTCACAGCCTTTGACCGAAACGCAGGAACTCCGAGCAGAAATCACAGCCATGGCTAGCCAACTAGCCCTACTTACTCAGGCAATGAACCAGCGAGGACTCCCCGGAGCAGTTATTCCGCCATCATTCGCAGCCCTGCTACCAGCCGGTGCAGCCGAAGGAATGGACCCTCCACCAGATAACGAGGTATTGCAATTGTTCTCTGCATTGAGCTCCCGGAAAACCAGCCCTAGGCTTAAAGCCCGCGATTTGCATGAGATCAACCTCATTCTTAACATGGCCTCAAATTGGGAAGGCCTTAATGAGATCCAGAAGAAATCACTTTACAATCGTGCGCGAACCCTGTTAGCAGTGGCAACAATGGGATGGGGAGATGCGCTGCGTATGGCCACTGAGGTGCCAGTCAACTTATTGCACTTACCTCCCGGCTTCACCCTTAGCCAACAACCGCCGACGCCCGCCCCACCACCACCACCCGTCTATCAGCCCTTTCGCCAATACCCCGCCCGCCAGCGTGGCCGCGGACGGGGTCAACGAGGCCGAAGCAGAGCTCCACTTGCCTGAAGCATCCATCTCAACCGGCGAAGAGCAGCTCCTGCGGTGGGTCAACTCCGGAGAACCCGAAGACCCCACAGCCTGGGAAACCAGCTCTTCCGCTGATTCCTCATCCGGCGTCGGTTCAAACGCGTCGGATCCGGACATGGACAACGACCACGACGACGAGGACGACGAGGTGTCACACGAAGAATCCGACGCCTGGCGCTGGAGAATCATCCCAGACTACCAGCCCTTCGCAGACAACGGCGCGGAACCCGAGCTCCCGGAGGAACTCCCGGACCCGGAGGAATGGGAGGTCCCACCAGAAGCCGAGGAAGAATTTGAGGTCCCGGCCGTGACACCGATTAAACCCTTCGCATACACGTATAAGGTAAATGAAATTATATCCCGTATCGGAGCCAGTCTACCAAAACCGCGTAACTCTCCCTTTATCTCATTTCGGACCAGACGGTCTCCCGTGCTGTCCAGATTTGTCGAAAAATTCTTAGAATCCGGGATAATTGTACCTTGGCACCTTAAGTGCAGTTTTAAATGCTTTGCCATCCCGAAGGCAGATGGCGGCTACCGGTTCATTCAGGACCTCAGCCCATGGACGCCTCACGTCATCAAACCGAAATTCTCTCTGTTAGGACCAGGAAGGGCCCTCAGCCTCATCCCTCGTAACGCTTACTTGATTAAAATAGACCTGGTCAGCGCCTTCTTTCAAATTTCAATACACCCACGTCATTGGAAATTTTACGGCATCCGATACGGGGATAATACATATGCCTTTACGAGGCTGCCAATGGGCCACCCACTCAGCCCTGCAATCCTGCAGCGCTGGGCGGAGGACGTCATGAATTTCGTACGAAGAAAATTCCCAGTCAAAACAATAGTGTACCTCGATGACTGGCTGTTATATTCCGAAACAAAGGTCTGCGGATATGAAGTGTCCCGGTTCCTACAAGATACCCTGGGTATAACAGTAAATATACGTAAGTCAGTGTTAACCCCTACACAAACCTTGCAATACCTGGGAGTGCAAATTAACACCTGTGATCTAAGCTTGAAATTAACGGCCAAGGCGCGCCGGCGAGTGGCCGCTCTTATCCCCATTATGGCCCGGCTTCGGCAACAAGACATCCCCAAAGCGGCAGGTTACCTAGCCTGGGTCGCCTGGGTGCTCCGCATCCCGCCATGCTTGATATCCCAAGTGTACCGACGAGAGGATGCGGCATGGAAGCGGCTCCTGGAGATGGACATCTTCTCCAAAGAGGTAGTCTTGCCACAGCCCACCGAGACCATCGAAATCTACACAGACGCCACCCCAACGCAAGGCGGAATAGTGATACCACAGTGGCAACTATCTCGGTCATTCCCGGTTCCAACAGACTGGCACATCAACGAAACAGAACTCTACGCAGCATTGTTCGGCCTCACCGAAACCATTCTTCTGTTAAATGATTTAAATCTTGCAAATGTTAACATTAAGGTTTACTTGGATAATACGAGTGCATTATATACATTGCAAAAAGGGAACGGAGTCATGTTCCGGACACGCCCCTTGCTATTCAATATGTATTTTGAGATAATAAAGAACGTACAGTCGCAGACAGTGACCTGGTCTTGGGTATCCACGGCCGATAATCTGGCAGACGAGCCCTCACGGGCCGTACCCGCGTTTTAATGTGTCCGTCGGCCATATTGGTCGGCCGGATATATTAACGCACGGGACGGGCGTGGGGGCAGTCAGCTATAGATTTCGGTCGGGGATGCTCAAGGCCAGCAGCAGCTTCGTTGCTTCCACAATGAATAGTTAAGAGGAGAAAAGGAGACTTTATATGACTCTTATTTGGAGCCATAATTATACTTCTAATAAACAAATGAAAAGATCCATACGAGGCAGATAGACGCAAATGATAGCTAACCAGTTAAATTCTATATTGCACATTAAATAGTTACTAGTATTTCTCCAGCATATTTGTTGGTATGTTTCAGCTTACGAGTGTTCATCATCATTATTTTATAAGTGAAATTTCTTGCAAGTGCAATAACTCAGGCGTACATGCCGGTAAGTAGTCATAGGGAAGAAGACATATAGAGATTATGTATGGTCAGTTTGACGAAATGCTCGAAAACATAACTGGGAGAAAACACTTGACAATGATGGGTGAATGGAATGAGGTGGAAGGCGAAGAGAGAGACGGGAGTGAGTGGTGAAGAAGACTAGGGTGTAGGAAAAAGGAACGACAATGCGGAGGTAACTATACCTTTGCATGGATAAATGATAACAAACGAATTGTTTTAACATCGCAGTAGATGTAGTTGCTCGCGGATAATGCCATGAGATTGGGAAGTGATTGTTTTTATTGGCTACTTTTTAGACTTTATGAGGGAAGGAATTAGGCCATCGTTAGATCAGTATCGATTCAATCCATGTTTCAAGGTAGCAGAAGGTGAGGATTGTGGGGCTTTAATTTTGGTTTCATGCACGGAACTGGTAGTACTTAGGGTAATTAACAGTTGTATGGAGAAGAGAGCAAATGTGTGCATAGAAGATCAGTTTGGATTTAGGATGAGGGAACCCGTGATGCCATAGTAATTATGAGAGGGCAACCAAGATGTATTTGTATGCTTTGTAGATTTTGGGAAGGCGAATAAACTGGATACATTTAATGAACATTTTGCAGAATAGAGGAGCAGACTGGAGAGTTAAAAGATATCCGAAACCCATGCATGTCTCATACTGCACAAGTGTTAACAGGAAACTGAGATTCGGGATGAGCAGTGTTAGGCAAGGGATTAAGACATAAATAACGTGTATCGCCTATGCAATTTAGCACATATATGAAAAATATAGGAATAAACATAAAAAGCGAAGTTGTTTTATTCTCCGAAAAGGGATGGCTATGATTAACATTAAAGTTGGGAGCAATTACCTAAATAATTTGAAGATTTCAATTACAATGCATGTGTTTTTAAGTGTCTCAGAAGATTGCGGGAAAAGTAGCAAGGATGTGAAAGGAATAATTGTACTGGATAAGAAAGCTGTTATAAAAGTTCATCCCTGACACATTGAGTTATGATAAAAGAAAAGACTAGTAAAAACTTTAATATGAAGCGTTGCTTGATGTCTAGAAAACCTGGCCATTGGAGCAGGTGAGTAAGCATAGAATGAAGGCTTTTGAGATGTGGACTTGGTGAAAAATAGGGAATCAAAAAGAGACGGAAGGGAAAGCAAACGAAGTTCTAGATATGGTAGGGGAAGAGAGATGGCTGTTCGACAGAGGAAAATGAAGAAGGTGCTAATAGGCATTTTTGATTAAAATAAGGAAGGAAGGAAATGTGAGGATATCAAGAATGAGTTGTCGTAATATCAGGTAAAGAGTATAAGAATATTTTGTGTCACATTATTCAGTGCTTCCGAGTTCAGTAATACGAGGCCTGTTCAAAAAGTATCACGACTTTTGTTTTTTTTTCAAAAATTATTTATTTATTCATGAATCTGCTCCTCCTCCGATGCAGTCTTTATCTCGTCAATCGTAGAGTAGCGTCGTCCTTTCATGGACCTCTTCAGTTTCGGCAAAAAGAAAGTCACTGGGGGCCAGATCTGGAGAATACGGTGGCTGCAGCATCATTAGTTGGTTGGCATATTAGGTTGTTTTTGGCAAAAACTGCGCGCACAAGTAACGATGTGTGAGCAGGTGCGTTGTCAAGGTGCAAAAGCCAATTTTCGTTCTTCCACAAATCCGGGCGTTTGTAGCGGATTGACTCGCTGCCCATAACTTGCAGGCCATATTCCTTATTTACCGTTGTACCCTGTGGCAAGAACTCATGATGCACTACACCCCTGAAATCGAAGAAAACTGTAAGCAAAACTTTAACATTCGACCGTTCTTGTCGCGCTTTTTTCGGCCTCGGCTCTTGCTGCAGCTATAATTGGGATGATTGAGCTTTAGTTTCCATAAACCCATAATTCGTCACCAGTTATGACCCTCTGGAGCAAATTTGGGTCTTCGTGGACAGAGTCATTAGCAATTTTAATGCGTTGCTGTTTTTGGTCGAAATTGAGCTATTTTGGTACGGCGACCCGTGTCATGTCCAAATCATTGGTAAAAATCGAATATCACGAGCCAATCGATATGTTTAGGTTCTCAGCAACTTCCCTAACGGTGATTCCGATACTATGTTCCTCACTTCATTAATGCTTTCTTCTGTTGTTGACGTGCTCGGGCGTCTGGCACGCTCTTCGTCATTCACATGTTCTCAGCCCTCTGAAAACATTTTATTCCACCGATAAACGTTGCTTCGGTCCAAGGTAGCTTCTCCATTTGCCACAGTCAACATTCGGAATGCGTCCGTGCACTTCATTTCGTTTTTTTTACTCAAAATATTTATATAGATTCTTTAGTCCAATTTTTGGAAAAGGCAACAATGGAAGACAGGCCAGAACACGTCCAAGCATAACAGCCGTCAACAATTAACTGAATGTTCAAAATGACCGAACTTTTCGGCCTAAGTGAGAAGCGTACCAGCATCACGCCACAAAAAATTGAAAATCAAATATACTTAACCCACAAAAATTCAAAATTCGCGATACTTTTTGGACAGACCTAATATGTTATTCCATTGTCCATCAAAACAATTTTTAAAAAATCGCGTTCAAACAGTCGTCCTGGACGGCCTGCATAATCCGATACTGTCAGGGTCACGACGGGTGTACCACAGGGAAGTGTCATAGGCCCCCCTTGCTCCTTACTTACATAAATGAACTCAGCACCGTGGTTAATAGCAGGTTCCGTCTTTTTGCTGACGATGCGGTGATTTATGGGGACATTCGAAGCCGCGAAGACAGGGTCGCGTTAGCTAACGACCTAGATGCAATTCAGAATTGGTGCGACACATGAAAATTGGAATTAAGTTTGAAGAAATGCGTAGTAATACATTTTTGGGGAAAGAGTAATTCCCTCCCATTTAGTTACAAAGTAAAGCAAACAGAAATCGCGAGGGTAGATTTCTTTAAATACTTGAGTGCAACAATTACTCACAATCTGTCCTGGGGAAAGAACATACGAGAAATATGCGCTCATGCTGATAAAAAATTGGGATTTGTAAAAAGAGTGCTGGGTAAATGTGACGAAAAAGTGAAGGAACGATGCTTTCTTGCCCTAGTAAGGCCCCACCTAGAGTATGCTGCCAGTATATGGGATCCTCAAGCGATAAATTTGATTTCGGAATTGGATCGAATTCAGCGGAGGGGGGCTGGATTTTTCAAACATTGTTATGACCAACGCAGTGGCGTAACTACTTTGCTAGAAAATTTAGGCTGGGATTCCCTTACACAGCGGCGTTTACATTATAGATTAAACTTATTAAAAACATTTAAAGATGGGTCCTTTTCCGAAGACATCAAGAACATAATACGAACCCCAACGTACTACGGGCGGAGGGATCCTGAATAACAGATTAGGGAGAGGGAATGCAAGACACAGGTTTAAATGGTCATTTTGTCCAAGAACAATAAGAGACCACAATGCTTGTAATCGAAATCTCCCACTAGTCGGCTCGACATAATAAGTATTGACCTACCAGGTAGCGACTGCGCATGGTTATACGATTATATTTACACTACCCCCCACCTTTCCCCGCCCATTTGAAAAACCCTAATCCCCTTATCCCTTACCCTTTCCTCCTGGTGCTGCACCCCCTGCCACACACCTTTTTGGTGGCTCGCAGGGTATTGATGTAGATGTAGGCGTAGAAAACCCTACCTGGAGTAAAATCTATTGCACTATAAGCGCTTACTGCTAATAATATTTATAAACAAAGATGACTGCATTTTTATAGCCCTAACATTATTCTATGGTGCGATTCTATGGTATTCTATGGTATGGTATGTTGATGGATATATGATTTTAACTCCAAATTTTTTTATAATATCATCTATCCACGCATGGCTATGCAATGGAGCATGAATTCAATGCAAGAAAAACTGTTTTGTCCTAGATATTGTTTGAGGGCCTAGTCTAAAATATCTAATAAAAAAGCACACTTAACTATATCAATTTGCTCAAACGCAGAATTTCGAGCGTACTTCGCCGTCATGTATTATTTTAGTTATAGTTTTAGGGCTAAATATTTGTCATATTTCATATAAATGTTATGATATTTTTATTTTGTTTTTCTTTCACCAGGTGACTGTTTTTGGTAGCATCAGTGAATACTCCAAGAATCTATAATATTTAATGATCAATAACGATGCGTATGAACATTTAGTAAATCATATTCTTATAAACTTTTCTGTAAGGTTTTGTGTGCATGACTCTTTATAAAATAAAAGCAGTCATAAAACATTAAGATATTTTTTAATTATTTCAAAACTGCTTATGTACAGAGTAGGTATTCATTATTCAGTAGGCTGTTATTATATTATTCAGTAGACTATTGGAATTATTCAGTAGAATAATTAATTGATCCATTAGGAAATGATCACGGAAACGCTTTAAAACTTATGACCATTCGTTAATACTCACAAGGAATGGTACTCGGTGATGAATTTATTCCAGAACTGTGAAAGGTATATAAAATATTTTTTGGATATAGCTGTAGAATTACTATTTTCGTTAATTTACTTCTCTCGATCTCCATATCACTTGAATATGGAAAATGAAGGATCAGTTTATTACATTATTTAATGGGGTTAAACGTTTTTGAGTTGCTATTGAAAATCATTTGGTGGAAAAAAGCAAGTCTAGAACTTCATTTTACCGGCTCGTGTCGATGTGTCGTAATTGCTTCGTTTATTTCGGAGGTGCCTTATTTTTTCAGCACCTAATTTTCATAATTAGATGTGTGATAATCAACTGCCATTCTGGAAAAGTATTTTTAGAACTCTAAAGGTAAAAAATTCATTCCAAAACATTCTTTTCCGTGCCTACATAGATGGCTGAAAGAACATTTATGTTTCTGTTCCATTTGAATTACTTTAACATTATTTTTTTTTAACTCTTCGTATGATCATAATCCATGGACGACCGAGAGGCCTCTTTATTGTATCCATTGCTCAGCATGGGGCTTGTTCCTAGAAAAAGGAAACCCTGTCCTCCATCTTCATATCTCTCTCTAGCGTTTGTACGCGGCTCTCTCGCTCATGAGTGGCCTGTCTACCTTCTCTCATCGGTTCGCTCGTGCTCCGTGCATTTAGCTCAGGCCATGCGCTTGTTATGCTCGGAAAAATAAAACTGTTTTACTTTTCAATGGCTAGGCCGAGATTCTTTTCATGCCCAAGTAAACGAAGGATGACTCTTTCCGGCTCGCAGGCTTATTAGTCAGGCCTAAGTACGATGGGTATCCCTGCAGTATCCAAGTAAACAATCCAAAGTACTGGAATGATATATAGGTCACCAGGGTTTACTTCTTGCAGCAAAGAGCATTATTAAAACCCTCTTTTCACGCGATCGGTTTCACTGTAGCATGCTCGCATTATCTACACGCGGTTCCCTTTCGGAATGGGAAAATCTAAAATAAATTTGATTTTTAGGTTATTTCGGGAAGCTTTCCCCCTCTTAAAATTGCTCTTCCGTTGCTGCCCTGTTTTTTCACCTCTGGCGCATTCGAGGATTGTTTTGCGCATACTATTCTCTTCCCCTATTATCCCTCCTGATGAGAGTCTCTTAGATAACATAGACCCGTGACATTCTCGGTTTAACCCTCCCTCTCAAACCACTTACTCGTCCAATATTCCAACTCTCGTCTAGTACCTTTGAATTCCAATGCCAGCTGAGCTCACTTCTTTCACACTTGTCTAATACCGGTGCATCCATTCTACTTTATTTTCATTGCCCACTCTGCCTACCTCTCCTATTTTTAACTCACGCAATCGATCCTCCAGAACCCCATTGACCATCGCATTCATTCGAAATTTACGCTTATTTTGACATAATCAAGGTTCACTTGGACACCGTCACGTGGGTGGAAATATTTTTATGCCCTGACATTTTTCCTGGCAAACATTTTATCATTTCTTATGCTCCGCATTTTGTGAAAACCTCCTCCAGACTCGGTAACTACTGTAGAAATGTACTATCAGATGGATAAATGTATAAATATTTGGTTTAATGACTTTAATCAGCAATCGAAGTGACATAGATAGAATCAATCATTATTGAAATTTATCAGCACTTAGGTTCATTAACTTTGTCAATAATTGCAATCAAGTACGTTTATTAAATCATTTTATCATTTCTTAGTTGATTTTAGTATAAGCATCTCCAAATTAAAAAAACAAATGAAATACCTATATAGTACAATTGGCGGAAAAGTCAAATTTTCTCGCATGCAAACGCAATTCGTTAAATTATTACATTATATTAGATTATTTAAAAATGTGACCTTGACCACGTACTTTCAATTTTTTTCATAAACGCCGGGTATGTTGCAAGTAATCTTTAATAGAATACTAATTTTTAGAATTATGAGGTCTCTAGGTCCACAAACTAGGCACAAATCTCGTTTGATTGGGACAACTGATGGTCATCCTTTTGGCGCACAACATTAGAATCGCAGCACGCACTTTGCAACTGGTGGGAGCAACGATTTTCGCGGACATTGTTATCTGCGTTCACCACCAGGCAAACGACTGCTGAGTCAAAACAATAAATTCATCGACTTCGGAAACAATCAATAGGTGACGCTGCATGTCAACAACTTCGCTCTTCTGACTCGCCAACACTTAAATGTAAGCAAATAACCCTTAAAAAAAGTCCTCCTATGCTGAATCTTAAACTTCTCCTTCCTAACCTTACCTTCTTATATGCTCCTTCTTTAGCGTTTCTTGATGCATTCTAATGCGCACAACATTTTATGAGACATTTTATTTCAACAGTGATGAGTTTCTTTCTTTGAGATTTCCTTTCTATCGAACCTACTTGCTGTTTCTCCAACCCACCATTTGTTTATCTAAATCCAGAAGAGAAATATCAAGCCATGCGGTATCTTCTATGTTTAGCATTAGAATATAAGGCAGTATTGGACACAAGCATGCAATGGATTTAGCGGATGAACAAAGAAGACGCAAGATCCGGCATTGGTAAGGGGGTCCGAGATATGCCCTTCTCCGGAACTGACGCATTTGCATTATATTTGAATGAAAAGTGTTTATTTTTTAATATCTTTTATTTAAATGCCGTTGGAAGTTATCTTCAGAAAATAACAACTCAGCCTTAACGGCTTCAATACGAAGTAGGTTTTTAGGGGGCAACAATTATTTCCAGCAGGGAGCTGCAGGTAACTCAGCTACACCGCTGCTTGAATTATGTGCATCGCGTGCACTTCGACAGAATCAGATCGCAAGTCTTATTCCCCTTCAGTGTTTAGTTTTAAATTATGGCCTATTCATGTAGAATCTACAATTGAATGTGATAGTACAGAAAAATGTTCACCATCTAATTAAATTGTGGCATATTCACATATTCGAACCATCCATCAACAAAAGAGCTTTGATGATATTTTTCTTGACTATTGGCTTACGCTAAAAAAATTAAATTATAATTCAGTCTCTTCTGAGTTATATATCTCATATTATGTTTCAGTTCCCGCAAGCCATACTATACTGTTTGTAATTTATTTGTAACATTCAAAAATAATACTGCTAATTTTCTCAATAATTAAACCCAAACTGTAACTTTTAGTTCTGAGTGAGTCAAATCATATTAATTTCAATAATATATTCGAACTTTAAACCTTAACTCCACTACTTCAAAAAAAAGTTGCGTTCGTTTGCATGAGATTCAATTTTTATACGGAGCTTTTTTTAATTTCCTTACATATCACCTGCCCGCGAGTCTGTTTGTTATTACTGGGGATCGGAATGGTGCGGTAGCTAACGTACGTGCTTCCCACCCAAAAGTACAGGGTTCAAATTCCGGTGGCAGCAGATATTTTCAGTGGTATCCCGATCCCTACTTGAAGTGTTTTGTGGAGGGCACTTTGAGTGAGTACGCCGTCCGTCGGATGGGACGTTAAGCTGCTGACCCCTTGGCGCCTTTCGTTTAGAGTAGGCTAATGCCGACGCCGGGTTTCTCTCCACCCTTCATCCTTTCATGTCGATCCCTAATGGCGCAAATAACCTCAGCTGTCGGTCGCCTTCCCCTAAATACTACTACTGTTATTACTTCTGAATGAAAATGAACCATTTTCATTATGTGAAATCCTAATTAATCTCTTCTGTGAAATCCATTATTATTCCTTAAACGTGGTTACCTGTTAAACCTTATCCTAAATCTCACTAAACATACTCTATTGTGAAATCTGCGGTTGTGTAAAAAAGGAAATTCCCTTTTGAATAAACTCTAGTATCAAATTTAAAAATTATAAAATGTATTCCCTCCTCAATGTTAAACCGTAAACGGTGTTTCTGATCAAGTATGCAATATTTAAAATATACTGATTTAGATTTATCCTATGCGTTCAAAATGCAAGAATGACATCCATGAATGTAATAACCTGCACGCTAATTCCGTCTGAGGCAAGTTGAGGGACATAAGTCTGATTTGAGATTGCTATTTGAAACTTATCCACTTTTACCTCAACCCTTCCATACCCATTCTACTATCGTATTCTGCATCTCATCATTCTTCACGATTTATTTTTTTTTAATTTTCACCGAAAATACTCTCTAAATGCACTCCAAATTTATTGCAGTTGCGCGATATTCAAAATTATTATCCCAAAATTCACTTCCACAGAACAACGTGGGAAGGATTTGAGTTTTATATGTATTCATTGCCCTTTTTTCTGCCTAAGATCTATATTTATTTTTTACGAACTCCTTGGAAAGCCGTGAAAAAACTAGTGTAACCAGAATATACATATACCACTAATTTTATGATTTCTTCTTATAAAACGGAAACGCAAAAATCATTATATTTACAGGTACTTCTTTTATTCAGTAGGTCTACTTCTCCAACCTCTCCTCGTTTTCAATTGCGCCTATCAACAGAACCATTTCCCGCAATATCTCTCCAAGCCATTTATTTTTCCTTCGCATTTAATGAAACCGCCATCGCAGCCTCTCCAAAGAAGGCATTTTGCAATCCCCCCTCCGCCCTCGCCCTCCCGGTAGGTTCCTGCACCCTGTCTCCCCACTCAGCTCTTGCGCGGGAAGTGCTAGTGTCTCGAGTGAAGGCACTTCTTCCCTCTCAAGGCTAGTTTCCGTCCCATGCAGAGAGAGACCCTTTTCACATTCATGCTTCGGCTGCTTTTTTCTTCATCCGCGCAATCAATGCAAGAGCAAATAATTCCTTTAATATCGCGAACACTTCTTTAATCGTCACTTATGGCGAGGATGGAATTGTCAACATTCCATCCGAATCATTACTTTCGCATGCATTGCTTTTGAAGGTAGAGATCACGTCCGTCGTGTATTTTGGTTTTTATGTCCCCTGTTGCATTTTCATAAACGAAACGCAAACACTTTAATTTACTTGCCGAAAGTTACTTAAATCATGGAAAATTAAGCGTCTATTATGATCATTTCGGATGGTCAATAATTCCAAATATCCAGCACATATGTGTACTTAACTTCATCGTCGGTCCTCGCCGAGTGGATGCCATCTGATTCATATCCCTCAATCCCCCTTGCATTAATATTTCTATAGCAATTTACTGAGGGGTTAAGTATCAATATTAAAAAAACAATGCGATGGTCAAATAATATCCAAATCGATCAAACCGTTGCAGTCAAAGAGTAACCATACATCAATGATAAAGACTAATGATTATAATCTTCAAATTTTCTCCATGTTGGCAAACACTACCTCTGACAAATTTGACTCTTAGCATAAGTAACACAAAAATTATCTTCATCATCTAATATAAAGTCAATTGAAACAATGCACCTTACCCTATGTCGCCTGTATTTTCCAAGAAATGTCTACTAAGTACTCAAAAAATTGGCCAACGGAGCTGAGAATGCGCAGAGACTCCAGAATTTGCTCCCGGACCCTCCGGTCATGAGCGAAGCATATTTAATTTTGTATGATTGTATCGTGCACATGGGCATTCGATTCAATTTCTGTTACCTTATATCATTCACCTAAATTATCGTATATTTAAGAAGGTCTGGTTTATTTTAATTTGAGCCCAATTTGGGCCGATTGATGTCCACACGCCACCTCACCTCCTTGGTTTGGCAGTTTGAGAGATTCGTATCTGAATATCTGTTCATGCGAGCATACGCTGGTGCTCACTTGGGATTATGTTTCACTTAACTACTCTGCAAAAGGTCATACATTAGTTGAAGGGCATTCAATGTCCTCATAACTAGCTAGCATGATATGAACTTCAGCATTATTTGCCTCAAGGTTTTGACACCTGCAACAAGTCGCTCCCAAGGATACAAAGTAATAATTACTAGGGTTATGTTTATGCCCTCTCAATCGTAAGTAGATATTCGTTTAGTGATCAACAAAACGCGAGATCCGAAACTGTCCTGATCTAAAACCTGGGAGAATGTAAAAGGATCGAGACGTGATGTGACTTAGTAGTTGAATACTATATATCATCTCGGAGTAGAAAGTTGCAAAAATTGCTGTGGGCGATCAAAATTTCTGGAGGTCGTTCCAACAAATTAGTCGTTTACTGTATTGCGTTTTCGGATATCCATTGCGGTACATACAATGTCATAGATATTTGTAGTCGTGCGCGATACGCCACGGTCTACGAAACCAAAGCCAACTTTAAGCACAGAGAGGGCAAAACCTTAGACAAATTACAAGAAACTGCGGGAGATGCCGCGACAGTAACTTTTTGACGGTGTTATCCCCTAATATGCATTACTACGTAATAATTGCAGAATGTGAAAATCATTCGCCTTGACCGGGATTTGAACTCGGATCCCTCATTTCCCGAGTGGTTTAGCCAGTTAAGCTATCGAGGCGTCCTCTTACACGCCGAAATTATGAGGGCTTTAAGTCCTTTAAATCCATTAAGATCCTATGGCGGAATCATGATAATACGAATGATAATTTTCACCTACAGGCTGAGAGCCA
Source organism: Hetaerina americana (assembly GCF_022747635.1). Lineage (NCBI taxonomy): Eukaryota > Metazoa > Arthropoda > Insecta > Odonata > Calopterygidae > Hetaerina > Hetaerina americana. Next base: position 105,319,718 of record NW_027286069.1, on the reverse strand, counting down.
TTTTAGATGCGAAGAGAACGAGCGAGACTTGAGCTTTTAGTAAAGTTCAGAACAAACGAGTTTAACGATGACACCAAATGAATTATTATGGCCCCACACTACTCAGGTAGATCAGACCACAAAGATAATATAAGGGAGGTAGAGTCCAGTGCAGATAGATACATATACTCATTATTTCCCCGGGCAATCAAGAATCATTATAGTAAGAAAACAAAGTCATTATATAAATATTAAAGATATTATTTAGATATTTCTATGATATATTATTTAATTCACAAGGCAGGACAAGATTAAACGTTACGTAGACATTTGGTGTATTCGTAGTTGCATGTGTGAGTTAGCTGATAGTATATTTATCTGCATGTGGGTGAGTTGTAAAGATTTTTGCATATATGAATATATGCGATTTTGTGCGTTAAGTGCGTGCGTTCTTAATTACGGGTTGTGACCTAACACGCCCCTCCACTGGCCCTTTAGATGGCTTGAGGGATAATATGTAGATGTAGATAAATCACTCAAGTTAACTTTTCCCTTGTCTTCAATGAAGTTTCAAGCCAATATTAAATTAAAAACCATACATGGCTTTTTCTCTTCTGATTATTTAGTATTTAATAGTGAATGGGGGAAGTGGTAGTCAAGGGGAGAGCGCTAGGCTACTTACTGGAGAGCCCGGGTTCTATTCCCGAGCATGCTTTACTGGGAACCCTCAGCTTCACCCGAGCTGTGTGATTTTTCGGGTACCAGAACTTCGTGGGAACCACAGGCGGCCAAGGGAAAGGATTATAATACTACTATATATATATATATATATATATATATATATATATATTATAATATACTATGTGTGAATTTCGGATCCCAGAACAAGCCCTTGTTGGGCTTATAATTGGGTTAAATACTCCTATCCTGAAATCTACCAAAACCGACCTTCAGATTGATTATTACGCTTACTGTTTTAATAGTTAATGGCAAATGGTGTGAAGAAAATAAATCGTTCTCATGATCGCTAAGATGACCCGCTGCACTCTCGAGCATCTGACCAGTTACATGAGACTCGGCGTGCAAGGACGGAAAAGTATGAGGCATCAATTCCACCCTGGCGTTGGGCTGATGGGACCTTATTCCTCGGTCCTGTTGCCCTTTGGGAGCCTTCGGTTCCCTTCCGTTCTTCACTTTGCCTCTCGCATCGCCTCCTTCTGCGCCGTAATCAGCGGTACTATATCATTCTCAGGTGAAATGGTCGGGAGACATGGGAAATGTCTCCGAAAGCAAAAAGCCTCCTCCAATTGGAATTGCTGAAAGGCAGAGGACGGAGGTTGGGGGACGCCCAGTTTATTACCACTTCTTTTCACGTGTTGACCCTATTCGAAAAAAACTATTTCGCTGAACTCAAATTTTTCCGACCTGGGAATATATAATATGAAAACTGCGGTCATTTTTACCTATGAAGTCAGGTTTATCTGTTTCCGCATCGTAACTTGTACAAATCTCTCTTAAATTTACGATTCAATAAATTGCACTCAACCATTTCCCCCTTTTTTTTATAAGCTTTTAGTTTTTTTCAACCTCAAATGATTTTATCATCGCAGTTACACCAGCTTTTCTTTTGTACTATTATTATCCCCGTAGCATCCCGTGAGTACTTCCCTCTGGACTCTTTCCAAATTTAGATGTTGTAAAGTAGGGCAAGGTTAGGGGGTTTGATCTTGGGGCTCTTTTTTTTCCTTACCCCAGCTCACACCACACACATTCGTCAACTTGTGGGCTCGCGGGACAGATCCCAGGTAGTCGACTCCGGTGGGAGTCATTCCTCAACGTCGTCTTGGGTCGGAATTCTCGTCGGATAATACTTCTGGAAAGAATTCATAGGCTCAGAGAGCGACACGACCGACGTCGGTGGTAAAAAGATATTGGTGTCTCGGAGAGCGCGCAACTCTCCCGCCTACGCGGGCCACGCCCCCTCCTCCCGTCCGCCCCTGCCTCCCAGCTCTCTACCCTGGCCTCCGGGACCCCCCCCCCCCTTTCGCGGCATATGTGCGCACCTCACACTCCCGCGAGACATCCCCCCCACCCTGTAGAGCATTTTTTGACTTTTCAGGGTCGAGAGGGTAAGGGGTTGATGGGAGTGGAGGGGGGGTTTGCGTGGAGGGGCAGAAGGGGCCAGGAGACGACCCCTGGGCCAATACGACCCCTTGATCCTTCCCACTCCCCCCTGTGTCCCTGGGTGGGAAGGCTGGCGTCCGGGTGAAGGGAAAGTCGAAGGGTTATGCGCACGGGGTCGGAGGGTGGGGCAGTGGGGGGGGATCCCATTTGACGAGGCGGCCCACTCTCTCACACACCCGCGCTCAAACAAGGGGGTCTCACACCTCCACCGCTGCCACCGCCGGTGCTGCCCTCCTTCCAGGTGGTTGTTGGGGGGGGGGACCATCTTCCTCCATCCACTCCTCCCCCTCCTCCATTCGCAAAACGCAATTCCATTTCTTCTCGCCGGAGAGAGTGAAGAGGAGAGGGGAGGGGGGAAGGGTCGGCTACGATATTCGATTGAATGAGCAAACACGCGCAAACGAGCCACGCATTGAATTCGCCCAATGGACACTGCAACGACCTCTTCTTCTTCATGGCTAATCTAACGCTCGTGGGTGGAATTTTTTCTCTCCCCGACAGCGAGCAAGGAAATATCACTCCGTCGACTTCTGAAGGGTTTCCTCGCGAGCTAAACTTATTTTGTGCTATATCTTTTCCACCCTCGTCTCCTCGCAACCACTCCGAAATGCTTGTATTCCTCAGCTCGCCCTCCCATCCTCACCTCTCCCGCTGCTCGTCTCAAAGTATCCCGCGAATCCCCCTTTTATCTCCACGCCTCTTTCCCCCCTGGTGTCACAAAATGCGTCAGCACGTCACGTTGACGTGGTCGAATCGCTTCGATACGTCAACGACGTCGAGTCCTATGCCGTGAAATTCAACTACTCTTCATCCACATTCAAAAGCGATACCTCGGGTGACACTGTGACTCAGGAGCTGTTAGGGCATCAGCCGGTGAAAATATTGTGGTCGTGCCCTATAAAGATTAGATTATAGCAATTTGTTAACCTTTAATCCACTCAGTGTAATGTCCATAAATTTTGCAAGTGGAAGGGAGCCTTGGAAACTATCGCTTTGGTACTGTCTCGTTAACTTTCTCATTATCTCCCAACCCACAAACGGTAGGAGGAGGGACATGAATTATTACCCACATCAATATCATGTATAAAGGCACATGAGTGTTATCGTTTAAAAAAATTCTTATCTAACTTGGATCCTTACCATCTGTATCAAGGCACTTCCATCCAGGTGGCTGCTTATCACTTTGTGCTCCACCTCGGATCAGTATTTCACGAACCTTTACTCAATTCTGTCCAGTTTTTTTCGAAAGGACCCCGAATGCTCGCTACACATTCAATGTATTGTGTAATTGAGAAATAGTATACATGTATCATTTGATTTATCCGTATATTTTCTAGCTATGTGACGCCGTAAATCCTACGTATGCCTGTGTGTTCCCCAAGTTGCTTCCGATGTGATGTTGACCCCCATGACTTTTAAAGTAACCCGCAACGGTCATTTGAATTCCTCCGGGAGTTTTACTTTATAGGCGAGCTTATTAGGTGAAACTAGTGAGTCAGCTCTGCTTTCCAACAGATCTCCCGCCATGAATGATTTGATTAATTATTTTAAACCCTCTGCAACGCATCATTCTTATATATTTAGCAAATTATTTCAGTCTTCCGCGACTGACATGGCTCAATATTTCTAATAAATTGGTGGTGTGGGGAGTGAAATGTTCAATGTTACTAATTGTGTCAGAATTATTTACATTTATGAACATAAGAAGTTATATAGGGCCTGAATTACATCTTCCTTGATTGAATACAGAAATTACTCCGGTATGTTTGGAAATCGAAGCATCCTTTGATTGCTATTGGGAAGAAATCCCTGTCCCAGTTTATTGTATTTCCTCTAATGCCTAACGCGTGGAACTTATTTAGGCACTTAGAATGAGGGTGAACGGTATTCTATCAGGCTTAACTTAAGGAAAAACTTTCATTATTGAGAATATTATATCCATGTCATCTTAAGATTATCCTCCCTGAAGATGACACGACGCGTTGGAAACCCGGATCTTGTGAATAAAACTACAATAGTGGAAATCAGAATTGTGAACCATCATTTATATCAAATGTGGAACTTTATCGAAAGTGTTATTGAAATCAAAAAAATGTTTCTCTTAACGTTAGAATGTCAATATAAAACGTCTCATATTTGTCTCGCATTTTCTCTTTCTTTTCTTAATCCTTGCTGGTATTTGATATAAATTTGTTGCTATGGATATATGTCATTATGTGATTTCATATGGCGTGCTCTAGTATTTTCATGACGTGTTGGTAACGTTCCTGAGGCTGGCGTGTAATTGCTGGAGTCTTGTTTTTTCATTTCTCGTGGTAAGTGGAGTGACATTTGCTGTAGTTATGTCTTTTGGAAACACGACTACCAAGTCATACATATTTCAACTTTCGTCGTTTAGGGGAAAGGAGGAACTCCTCTGAGTAGATTTGTCAATTTCTTCAAAGGTCAATTTCGATTCATTATGCCAGATTAATGTTGAGGCAGAAGGAAGAGTGAAGTCTTTGGCGAATTGGCGATAGAGAAGAAGGGAGGTATTAAGATGGACTGAGAGGAATGCTAATGCCGAGGTCTCAAGTAGAGTGGGGGAAGTGAGGAAGTTGTGGAGGGGATGGGGGATCCGAAAAAGCCAGAGAAAATTGGCGGAGGAAATATTGAAAGGTCGTGCGATATGGAAGGGTGTGATAGGAGGGGAAACGTTGGGTAAGCGGGGTAGAGGAAAGACGAGAGAAGGCAAAGGCTTTTCAGATGACATGACTGTATGGAGAAGTTGCCGGAAAAATGAAGGAAATTATGTGGGGCAAACGAACGTTATCTCTCGCGATGTGTAGAAAATAATAGTCGTTAAGGACCGTTCAAAATTTACCTTGAAATGGATGCTTGAACGTATGAGTATAAGATGATGGGAAGTTGGTGGTGAATATGATGATGTCGTAACTACTATAGAGTTCCAGGTAAACAAGATGGCGTGCTTTAAAAAGAGGCATTTAATATACGTACATATTTAAATTATGAAGGTATTTGAAATTAAAATTATAAAAATTTCCCAAAATTTTGATTTATTTTTTTCAATTATGGAATTAAAGCTGTTTCTACATTGATAAAATGTTTTTGTGTGTGCAAATAGAAAATGCCGTTCATAAAAATATCCATATTTTTTATTTATAATTCGATATTTGTTGACTTTGCTGCAATGGTATTTTTTGGGAGCAATTACGCACAACTACTTGTAAGTGAAAACAAAGGTTTTATTAACAACAGCTCAGAGAAATAGCTCTAATTTCAGAAATGAAACGAAGGAATACAATTTTTGGGAAGTTTTTTTTAAGTTTAATTTTAAATCCCTCGAAAATTTAAATACATGTTTTGTATGAAAAGTATTGGAACAATAGGTTAATGTCAGATATTGCTGCATGCCTCAAAATTCTTCACAGAACAAACGTTCAAGATATCCATACGCAGTGACACTTGGCGTCATATACGTGTATACATGAAGCCACTACAAGGTTTGTATAAAAAGTATCAGGAAAAGTTTTGAAAAAATAGGTGCATTTCAGATAATGCTAAAATACCTCAAAAACCTTCAAAGTGCATCCTCTGAGCGTCGACGCCCTTGCCAGGGGTTTTTCCACGACTCGAAGGTCTTCTGGTAGGCGGATTCTCGTAGGTCCTTAAGGGTACGCGTGCAAGCTTTTTTGACGGCACTTGGGGTCCTTGTTGGGGTCCTTTGAGGGTGAAATACATTTTTAGGAATAGAAAATAGCCTGTCTGCTAGGGCCAAGTTGGGGCTGTAAGGGGGTTGAGGAATTCGACCGGAAAATTCCACAGCTGGTTTTGTTTTCATTTTAACTATCAAAAATGGAATCCATATTAAGGAAGGAATTTATCGCCATTCTTAGATTGATATAATATCAGTTATACTAATTTCAGTATACAATTTAGTCATATACACCCTGTAAAGCAGCTTTAGGCTTTCTCTAAGAATCGGATGAGGAAAGCATTGGCCACAATGAATGCTTCCCCGTCCGATGCCGCTGATGAGGGGGTGTAAAGGTCAATTCGTCTTCTGCCGAATTTGTAAGGAAATGAGAGCAGGGATGGTGAACTTAAACAGTTGGCGCTCTTATTTTCATTGCCATTACTTCCCCAGCGTCAATTGCCGCAATAAATCTATATGAAAGTAATGAAATAGTCTCGCGTTTAAATGATAAGACTCGTTGTTTTAATATTGTAATACTTAAATTAGCCTCATGTTATAATAAATACCTCCTCTTTCGTTCTTCCACTTGCTCCCTCGTCATCTCTCAGCCAAGTTTACCGCCTACGTTCCGAATGAAGCTCCAGCACCTCTGCTATGTGCTTCCAGCTTAGAGTAATTATTTATTCGCATATATGTAACATGGCCTCGGGAAAAATTCGCACCAGATTTTTTGCTCTGAAATCACGAAAAACAATCACCTCGCATAACTTGCATTTTAGTTTCTCTTCTTGTTTATTTTATAAATAACAATAAAAATAAATATTAAAAATTTGCCCACATTTCGCTATTCATTTCCTCCGCGTGCGCAGCGACCGTCTTTTTTTTATCATTGTGAGTGTTTAATGCGGCGCGGAGTTCAGTTAGCGAATAAATACGGCTCGCTGTTTTCCGTTGTCAACTTTCATAAATATTTTTTGGATTCTCGCAAGTATCGCGTTCCCGAGGTTTCGTCTATAAATGTGAACAAAAGGTTGCGTGTTATGTGTACCAGTATAAAATGATTATGTTTCTTGATATCTCAGGGGTGAGAAATCAATCCAACAACTGACTGTCTGTTGCCAGCGATGACTATGGCATTCTGACACATTCGGATTGCGTGGGTATAATGCTGGATCCTCTTCTCACACATACGTTAGTATTCGGTTCGATTCATAATGATGGATTTTTCAATGAACAACTCAGTCCGACCGTCTATGACCCGTGAACATTTATATTCGAGAACTTCGTTCGGTGAAGGGAATTAAACGCCCTGGTTCACCCGATGCCTTTATTTAATGGAATTCTCTTCATTCTAGTGTCGCGCCAGCATTAATGTCTATTTTATTCCCAAGGCTATTGCACTTTATATGACTACTGGATAAGTAGAATTACTGCAATAAAATTTTATTAATATTATAATTGAATGACGGTGCAGTGTCTCACATTCAAATAGTTTTACCTTTAACGATTGTAATGGCATGGACATATCGAACACTTCAACTTATTTGGCCACGGGATCAACGGTAAAGGTTGCAAGTTAATTCGCATATATTTCTTGGGAGAGTTTGTTTGATGCTCATCTTCATGGCTCCACCGTTTTCAGGTGATTCCGGAGTTATGTGCAATTTGTTTTTCCATTTCCCTCCCTTAGACTACAACCGCGATGTGGTGGAAGGCCTTGCGTGCTCTTTCTTGATGAGTCTTAGGGCTATACTGAGAGATTGCAATTATATTTTATCGTTGATAGGATCATTCATACCCTGATAAATCAAAGGATAGGAGCCAGACGAAAGGTAGTCCGCGCAGCGTCTGGTCCTCATTGAGGAGGCTACAGAAGATGTCTGAACCCAGTGGGCCAACAATTTGTGCAATCGTGTCATACTATATTAAAAAAACACTGTTGAGGAAGGAAAGGAGAAACACCTTCAATCCACGCAACGGCTTTGATATGGACACAAGCATGAGAATAATAATTCGCAACTACGATGCTTGGCGTGTCGTGGCCGGCAGGGGTGGAGGCAAGGCTTACGCGGTTGTCAACACACGAAATCCTTGCAAAGTGAAATCCGCTGCAGCAAACAAAAAGATCCTAAAGAAAGAAGCCACACCAGTCAGAATAGGGACTTGGAATTTTAGGATAATTTTGAAATGATAAAATATAAACCGGGAGATAGAAAGAGGAAATATGTATATTTTAAGATTGTGCAAGGTTAATTGGAAGGATAGTTCGAGAGCGATGGTTACAGATCAAATAAGAGTAGTGTGGATGAGAGCTAGTGTGGAGTGGTAGTAATATTGAGCAAAAATTAGGTGTGTTAGAGGCGACACCAACACAGAACAAATAGGTGATAGAATATAAATTATAAGTCTTGCTGAAGAAAAAGTTTCATCGTAATTACCTTCTGATTAAATAGCCTGAATAGACACAGATATATTCGTGGAAAATGCGTGTGGGTTCTGAGAAATTATATTTAAACTATTGTCAGAAACGGTGTTAAACCAGGAGACTTTTTAAGGAGAAGGAAGCAAGTGACAGAAGCGTTGGTTGAGGATGGTAACAAAGGATTAGAGGAAATCTTAGATATGGATCATGGTTTTGTACGGTGCAGAAAAATGGTCACTGAAGCAAAACGATAGGCGCAGATTTGAGGCTTTTGAAATGTGGGTGTGCAGAAGATTGGAAAGTGTAAAATGACGGGAAAGGAAAACAAACGGAGAATAATTAGGCGTGGTAGTAGAGGAGGTGTGATCGATGGGAGAAATCCAAAAGAAAACAGAAAAGTGTATGTGAAACATTCTGATTGGAGTTGAATTGTTAAAGGCTATGATAAAGGGGAAGAAGTGCTGCAGACGAGGTGGAGGGAGGAAAAGAATGGGAGGGAGGGAGGTAGAATATACTTAGATTTGAAGAAGGGTCCATCGAGGTGTAGGATCTCACCTTACGTCATGTTCAAGTGAGGCTTAGAAATTCAACAGTAGCTGGTATGTTTTCATCCTAAACCTACCTTTAACGGTAACTACAATATAGTATACAATATATAAAGTAAAATAATTATGATTTCTACCTTTAATGATAAGATAACCATCTAAAACACAACAACACTCAACTCACTTACAATCTTTTTACATCATACGAATTATATGTACTGTATATTATCTGCCAGTTGACTTTTTTGACGCCCGTTTTCTTACCACTGTTAGGTGTCACCAGGAGATTAATTTATGACAAATTGAAACGGGTAACAAATAAAGAAAAAGTAGCATGGTGGAAGACGCAGCGCGAGGATATGGAAAGTTTGCAGAGGAAGGGTGAAACTGGTGCGCTCTACAGCAAGGTTAAATCACTGTCAAAAAGTAAGAAGGAAAGATGTGTGTTAACAGTTAGAGATAAGTCGGGTAAGATAATAGTTTGGCACAGAAAAGATCCAAGAGAGATGGAAGGAATTTTGGTAAAGAGCTTTGGCCAAAAAGCTTGGACATAGAAAGAGAATATGACGTAGATGAAGATAGATTAGGCCCAGGCATACTCGACGATGAGATAAAAGGCGAGGGAGATGTAACCAAATAATGCCGTGGGGGTAGACAACATTCCTGCGGAACTACTAAAAGGTTTAGGATTTTAGGGAGGAAGAGTCTATTGGACTGATTCGTAGTATTTATGAGGAAGGATTATGGCTGGAAGACTTTGTGAGATCAGTGTTAGTTCTTATTCCGAAAAAGGTAAAGGCTACATCATGTGAGGACTACAGAACAACAGGTTTGATTTCCCATGCAGCTAAAGTTGTTCTCTGGATCAGCAACAAAAGGATGGAGATCAGGGCAAATGATTACTTAGGGGATGATCAGTTTGGGTTTAGAAAGGGGAGAGGCACGTGTGATGCCATTGCTGCAATGGTATCACTAGTGCAAAGGAATATAGAATACAATCAGGACGTCTTTACCTGTTTCGTAGATTTCAGAAAGGTTTTTGATAGAATGAATTACTTCCTTCTTTGAAAAAGTTTTGCGTTTGAGAAAAGGAAGTTATGTTTCCGCATTCTGTATGTCTCAGACTGCTCAGATGCGAGTGAAGGACGAAGATATCGGATGGGTAGTGTTAGGTAGAGGAGTAAGACATGGTTTTCCATTATCAGGAAAGGAAAATGAATATTACCAGGCCAGGACGTAGACCAGGAGCAAAAATTTTTATTTTGAGAATCTCAGGCGGGAATATTTTTGATAATTATTCATTATTCGTATATATTAATTTTGATAATTATTATATTATATTATATTACTAAAAAATCTCCTTTGCTTGACTTTCACTTAGCATCTATTCTTTCATCTCTTTTAGGAGTTTCCTGGAAAATTCAAATACTGTTGATAGCTTATAATTGATAGAGTATAGAGGATTGTTACAGTAATGATTTGGAGAATATGATATCATTGGATAAGGTTTACGGTTAATTTTGATTTTTTACCGAAATATTTCAATAAAATTAGGCTTTTAATGTATGTTCGAAAACTTGTTATTACCCAAATTATTTTTCTTGGCAAATACATAGAGAAATATTATTTGAGAAGTCAAAAGTGTTACTTGTGTGTGTGACCAAGCAAAAATATGTATGAGTTATGGGAAATGTGTTATGCCGGATTTAAAGAAAACGTAATGTTAATAAGGAAATTTTCTTCCTAAAAAAATGATATATATTATACGAGGCTTTTTCTAAATTCATCAATAATACCAATTTTCATTAAGCTATTGGAGAATATGGCATATGTAATTTATAACTTTGTTAGCTTGTAAAAGGAAATTATAACATGAGGACATCCAGTGGTAGTCACGTTGAAGTAAGTTACGGAAACAGGTATACATGCATTAAAATAACGAATTTTCACTGAACCAGTATGTAAAAAATTCGACGAGCGCTTCAGGAAAAATAAACATGAAAAATATATTTATTCCAATTTTGAATTTTAATTGGTGAAATTATTTCATAAATTATCTTTAAAATGATTAAGATGTTAAAAAATTCGTTAATATTTTCTTTGCGCCGAATTCATATCAAATATCGTTAAATTTAAGATTTTAATTATTATTATTTGTAGTGTTTTATGTAAAGGTTAGTTTCAGACTCTTTGTAACATAGTCGCATCATCATGTAGAGTTACGTAAAACTTATACATAACAGATTTACCTTTTATGCTGCATTCCTCCCTCCGTCCTTTCCAACCCATCATTGATATTACCACCTTCATGCTGTCGAAAACACTTATCGTCTCGCCCTCTCAACCGCTCTGCTCTGATACTCTTCCTGTCATTACAGACTCCAGCTTCCAAATGCCCCTCAATATCTTCTCTATCCACTTTTGCCTTCTTTGAATTCCTTCCACATCTCTTCCCTTTTCTCTTCACAGCCACATTGAGCCTTTTCCGTTTGCCGTCCTCTCCATTCAACTTCTCTTCTCCATTCTTCCGATACCCATATCCTGAACGCCTCCAATCCACACCCAAAGTTTTCCTCAAAGACCAAGTTTCAGAACTATACAACGTTACGCTCCATATGGAAGTCTTTGTAAAGCTTTCCTTTACGTCTTCTCTCGGAATCCCCATCATGAGTTTTCTCTTTTTTTTAGATAAGACTGTGTTTATTTATCCCATAAAAGAATTCTCGGAAATTTCTCGAAATCTTACGAAATCTCTGGGTTTCCATTTGATATTATCCAGTGCTAAAACCGAAGGGTTTCGATTACTCTTGATCCTCATTATATCAGGCGAAAATCGATGTTGTCAGTTAGTTTCGCGCCACAGCTCGCGAACGAATCGATTTCAAGTTTTATGCGTCGTGTGATCGAAACGGAGCATGAATAGTGACCAATCGTTACAATTTTTCACCTTTTCAACCAACTGCAAACGACCTTTATTTGAAAGGCTTTGCATCATAATCATCATCGTCCTAACTGCAAACGATATACTAACACCATCTAAACATTGCTCGAAATGAATTACATTCTATTCCAAAAACTTTAATAATTGAACAACCATAGCGCATGATTTGATTTTTTAGCAGCTGCAACAGGCCTAGTCATTTTAAAACAAGTTACATTATTAATTTTTTACTTGTTTCGCCATCACATAATTTAAGTTAATTTTTTAAATAAATACACTTCACGCGCCGGAAAGAAATTCAAATAGAGATATTATTTCCTAATATATGAGTGGACATTCCGTATTATTCATGCTTTTTGGTATATCATGATGTCTACTCTCAATTTCAAATAGCTACTAGGAATAATGATTCCACATCATTACTTCACATTTCATTGAAAAATAGTCATCTCAAAATCAACTTCCAAGATATTAGAAGACACCTCGCACTTGCATATTAGGAAGAGTCGTAACTCCGGGGTTTAGTTCCGACGTTAAGACTAACTAAAATCGAGGCGGCGTTAATTGGGACGGCTTCAAATGGGGCTCGAGTGCGATTAGAGGAGTCGTCGACTTCGGCTTCGCAGCATCTTCCCCATCTCCTACCTTTCCCTCCCCTCCCTTCTCCTCCCCTGGCTTCCTCCAATCAACATGCAGCGAGTTGCAACTCGAAATTAGCGGCATCTGATGAGCAGTGAAGCCTCGTATTCCAATCTTAACAAGTATTCAGAGTGAGTTTGGTAAGTAATTAAAGTACTCCTTTTTTCCTCTCGGTTTGACTCCAATTCCCTGGTCGTGTCCATTCTCTGTGTTCTCTTAACCATCACCAAAAGTACTTCCCACCCTTCTGATCACTTCTCTCTTGAGGAGGCGCCCTTATGGGCGACACAATTATTGCCCTGCGAAAATCGATTATTTCGACGCAAGCCCCCCCCCCCCTTTCCCTCCAACTCGATAATTTCCATCGTGGTTATTTATATTCGATTCTTCTGGATAATAATTCCCTTCAATGAAAGTACATTTTATGTCAATTGGGACTCGGGTTTTTTTTGTGGCGCTGGTTCATGCGGAAAATTCCTATGCTTTGGATTCAAAGATTCTCCTCGTTCTCTGACAGAATCAATGACCGGAAAGCTCTAAAGGCGAAAGTATGGAATTTCGTGTCCTTTCCCTCAACTTAGGTTGCAACGCGTCCCGACAAACGGGGATTGTCCCAATTTTTTGGAGGGAAGTTGCCTCGGAAAAATAGTCAGGATAACATCAAAGACATTTGCGAATGCCTGAGAACACCATGAACTTTGAGCAGCTCACATTAGCCATCGTATTTTTAGTTAAAATTTTGATTGAAACATCGATATCGTGCTTTTCATTGATGTTTTTCTTATATACTCGTCACAACCGATTACAATTTAGAGATCTGCCTTTTTCTTTCAAGGAAAGTGCTTTTATTTTCTAATTTGTTTTGATCAAATGTGTGAAATAGAAATTAAAAAAATAATATTGGGTAAATTTACTTTGAAATTCAAGTTTGAGTCAAGTTTCTGTCATATTTTTTGGGAAGGGCATTATTGGTCATTTTTGGGATTAATTTCCTATACTTGATCAGAATACAAATTTGGAGTGAATCCTTACTCTAATGAATGTGAAAAGGGCATAAGAAAGAGGTGTCCCGATAAATTTATTGAAGGATATTCGGCAATTAGTGCCCAAAATTAGATCAGCCGGTCATAATTTCGCTAAAAATCATGAGAAATGAAGATATAATTCTGGATTTTGTCCAGTAATCTCGAAAACATTATTGATGTACCATAAAAACTGAAGATGCAACTTCAAAAGTTTCCTATTGAACGTGTTCTTATTCCAATGATAAGTGTTATGCTATACGTTTCCATTTTCATGAATCAGGATTTTGCGAACAATTTTCATAATTCAGTGCATGATACCTCTACTTTCAACAGGTCATCACTTTGGTTCCTTAATGGATTACGTTTAACTGAACCGCGAAAGATTAGAATATTTGAGTCAATCATAATTTTCAAACCATTAATTTCGATTCTTATCCCACAATACATTTCAAATGGATTCTCTGCGAACGATTTCTATTATGAAATTTTTAGTGTATCGATTCAAGTCATATGATTCACCTTTATAATTCGCGAAGAATCGTCGCTTTGTTTCCATCGCGTTCATCATCATTAAGGGTCATCAATCTTCGTATCGATTCGACGCAGCCCTCCGCTTAATTCCTCCACTGCTATCGACTCTCCCCTTTACCTCTCCATATCTCTTCTCTTTTACGTCTGCCCTAATTTGATCCGCATAGCTCATCCTGGATCTTTAGCTGCAGTTTTTCTCGTTCCCTTTGACGGACGCAATTAGCAAGCTATTGCGTCCCTGAATATGTCCTTTGCGATTACACTTTTTTCATTACTTTTTTCGATAGATCTTTCTATGGGCGTCTTTCTTTATCCGTTCTTAGCCGAAGTTTTCCCTCATCCTTTGAGAGTATCCATTTTGATCTTCATTATTCATCAATGTGAGGCTCTCGCTCATTACTTTCAATCTTCTTCATTCCACATCTTCTATCCTCCATGGCCCGCGGAGCAAAAGAGATGTACATCAGATTATTGGTTCTAATTTTGAGTTTAATATTCCCAATCCATTCATTTCGTAGAATATTCGGAGACTTTACCCCAAGTCCATATTGTTTCTCATCCAATGTTTAATTTTCTACCTAATTTTTGTTGACACTGAATGGAAAGGAACAGAGGTCTGCAAGTAAACCAATTTTAGGATTTCAATGGCACTGATGCTGATGACGTAATTTTTGACTCTATATTTACGGCTTTATCGGTCGTTTGACGCTTACTCTCATTTGTTAAATTACCAATTTCTCCCCAAAAATGCATGATACATTTATTTCTTCCAGCGTTGCAATGAAGAGCGTTTGTCTTTATTGGCTTGAGCCAACTTGATGGCCGGAGCATGAATCGCAAAGGAGAGCACGCAAATGTTTTGAATGGTGGGAATGCGATGGGTGTGGTGGGCAAAGGAGAATGAAAGAATGCATAGATATCCTGAAAAAAAGGGCGGAAAATTCTATGAATTAAAGAAGGCGTCGACTAATTCCAAGGCACACGATAGGTTTTCTTCCGGAATTACTACGCTTGGTGAACTTTCAAAGGGTTTAATAAGCGTCTACGGTTCAGTTGATTCGGGTCAAAGTGACGAAACTCATAATAACCTTCCTCTTAGTTCTGAGGCTGAGTTTGTCCTGAATCCTGAATGGGGTTTAGCTGTGTTTTTTTCGTTTTCTAAGGAGCCTTTATCATACCTCGGTAGGCTTTAGCTTATCCACCGTCATTCTTTTAAGTAGTGGACTCTTTTGATAATTCTGCCCGACTCAAGTCCTAACTACGTATGGGAAATGTTTGTTTTCTTAATCCAGCAGTTCGGTGTTTTGTATACTATCCCCGCGTTACCCTTCCAGGCATACATGTCCAGCTGTAGTGAGTAAGTCCCGTTGTCTCTTCTTGAATGCAAACTCAAGGACTCAATCATTCTATACATGGATATTACAGACGGAAATTAATAATGAAAATAGAATGGAAATACAAAACAGCACTGCGTCAAACAGTGACATTAATTAGCATTTACCCCTTAATCGATCTGGGGCTTGAAAATTCTTTAAGATAAATAGCCTCATTGATTGAAATTTCAAGCTATCATGACTTTAAAGTGCTGATCTTCCGTAGAAACCATGCATGAAAGTCATTATGCTCATTGAAATACGCCCCTAAAAAATATTATTCCTTTATATGTTTTTGTATCTTTGATGTTCAATTAGATCAATTATTTGGTCGTAAAACGAATCCATTCTTCGCTTATAATTATAGTTTTCAATTGTAAAATTCATTAGAGAATTACATAATACATCGTTTTCAATCAAATCAGGAAGAAATGAAGTTATTGTGCTTTATTGGTGTTCCATGACCCTAAAGCAAACAAAGTGGAACCATTCTTAGGAAATGTATTCCCCACCCTCTCAAAGGGTACTACTGAAACAAATCCGATCATAATTTCGGAATTTAATATTTAAATCTATTTTTTAAGCCAATCATATTTAGCACAATAGAGAATAAAGTCGTGGAGAACGATTTGTACATTTTCTATGATGACATTTCCAGTTATGCGAATGGATCGGTTAGAATTAATATTACTTTAAACTAGAGTAAAATTTCAACTCATTCACGTCATACACTTTTTTTTTTTAATTTTAACACATGGATAGCCCTACTTGAAATGGTGTTTTTGTTGTTTATCCTTCGTCTAGTAACTTGCTCGCTCCACGCTGGACTGCTTTAAGGCTTAGTAAATAATTGCCACGCAATGAGAATGGATTTGTGGTACATTCAATTTAATACTGTTTCTCTGCCCGATACAAATCTCCGTGAGTTCCATACTTAAATAAACTTTGATCCGAGGACAATACTTCAACTTCCTCATGTAGATCCTTTTCATTATTAGACCTTGAATTTCTTGCGGCGACCCCTTACAGGTGAGCATTAACTTTATGAGTATTATCTCGCAACGTTTTGCACAGAAGAGATAGTATTTACTCTAGCCCAAAATCGTCGAAAACCACCCCCTCCTTTTAACCCCGAGTGCCGATCGCGATTCCCGCTCCCCCCAAAGACTCCCTCCCCACCGCAGGGTGCACGGATGCCCCCGGGTCCAACCCCTACCCCCGCACCTGATGAGGATGATGGTGATGATGATGATGTGATTTTTTTTACGACGGACACAGGGTGTGCCAAGCGCCAATGAATTATTCCGTGTGGAACGTTACCAAGTGGTTATTTTATGGAGTTGATCAGCACCGTACAAACCTCCCTCCCATCCAGTCCCACTACGGCCTGCCCTTCCATCCTCCGGCTCCAAAACCTGGCGTGAATCATTGCGACCACCCCCACCCAGTTCCCTACTCTTAATCGCTGCTGCTTGCCCACCCACCCTCCACCCAAAGACACCCCAGGAGAAAAAAAAGAACCACGCTAAAACAACAACCACCGCCTCCTTCACGTACGCGACCTAACTCGTTCTCTTCGCCATTCCAGCAAAATCCCTCCAAGAGAGGAGCGCCCCTCCAGCCACCTCCGCTTTTCCTCCCCCACCCCATTTATGCCCTTACCTCAACCCACCCCTCTCCGCCAGCACCCCCGCTCTCTTCTCCAAAAGGCGATTTCGATCCCCCTCCCCACCACCACCTCCCTCTCTCTCTCTCTGCCGGTTCTGCTGCAGAGGCGGCTCTAGGGGGTTTTGGTGAGCGGAAAGGGGGTTATAAGGGGAGGGAGGGCAAGCGGGGAAGGGGTCAGGGTTCCGCGCAGGTCGCAGAGAGGCAGAGGCGGGAGGGGAGGGGAGGTAGCGGGGGAGGGAGGCCCCGGCGAAGCGAACGCCGGGTCGGGGCCGCCGCTGCAACACCCTGACGACGTCACCGCTCCCGACGTCACGGGCCGCGGAGAGGAGGAGGAGAAGGCGGACGCCGCGACTCGGAAGAAGAGCAAGATTCGAGGCGGACTTTTTGCGCGCGCGTGTGTGTGTGTGCGTGTGTGTGTGTGTGTGTGTGAGTTGGTGGTGTTCGGCCTGCCTGCCTTCCTCCTCTCTCTCCCGCGCTCCTCCGGGAAGGAAGGAAGGAAGGAAGGTCCTGTCTCTCTCTCTCTCCGTGTGCGTCGGTTGGCAGGGGGGGAGGGGAAGGAGAGGCGATGGGACGGGGGAGATGATGCGTCCCCCGCACCGAGAGGCGAAGAGGAGAGCGCGGCGGGCGGAGGCAAAGGGATCCGCCGCGCACCAAAGGGCATTCCTCCACACCTTTCTCCCGTCATCACGTGGCGACGAGGCCGCGCTGCGTCCGCCCGGAGCGGGTGCCGAGCCACCGTACCAATAGCGGCGGCCTGCCCCAACCCGGCGCCGCCCGCCTCCTCCGGCCCTCGTCCTCCCGCCGGAAACCCCACGCTCTCGCCGCCCCCTCGCCGCCTTCCGCTCGCCCATCGCCCACAGCAGGACCAGTAGAATTAGCAGCGGAGGTAGTGGTGGTCGTAGAAGCAGCAGCAGTAGCAGTTGTGCCTTTTGAATCACCTCTCCCCTCTCCCTTTCCCCCCACACACCCGGCGGGGGTCGAATTTGCCCCTTCATTCTCTCCCGCCCACGAGGAGACCCCGAAGGCCGAGGAGAAACGCCGTGAGTAGATGGGCGAAAACTTGATCGGCGGCGCCTCCTGCCACCACCTCATCTCCCCATCCTCTCCCAAGCCCCGCCGCCATGGGCCCCTGGGGGAGGCGTGTGGAGGCACCCAGGGGGCCTCTCGCCCGCCCCCGGAAGGAGTCGTCATCCGGCCGGGAGCGAAGCGGCACTAGTGGCGGAGCAGGGCGGCATGGTGGCGGCGGGGTCGTCGCCGGCGACCGGCCTGACGCGAGCGTGCATCCGATCGATCGCCGCCCGACTCCCGAGACTGACGGCGGCCCCCCGTGCCGTGCCCGCTCCCCGTTCTCTCGACTCCCCCGCGATGATTTCACCTCGAAGAAATAACCCCCCTCTCCCCCATCACCCCACAGTTTCTGTCTCTCGCGCGCAGTGCCCTTCGAGATAGGTTGAGGCGGCGGAGGACGCGAGAGGGCACTGGGACGCTGTGGACGTCTCACTCAAACTGCCTTATCCTGTGATTCCTACAGTGACCAACAAGCAAACGTTTAACCTAATTATTCAGTCAAACTTGATTAACTGGATGCTGAATATGTGAGCTCGAACGTTTGTTTGGGGAAGTTTTTTTCAGGGCCCTTTGTTGTTGTCACCGCAATGAATTCTGCCGAAAATATTTATAGCGTTAGCAGGAAATCGAAAAAGTAGTTTAATCTCTTCCGCAATAATATTGAAATTCTAAAAAAAAGGCGTTAGCTGAGGAACTTATTTTAAGGAGATTTTCTCGGTGCGAGCCATAAGTTTTTATCGAATAGATTAGTATTTGGCTGCAGGTTTCGCATGTGACGCTGTTATATAGATTAAAGAAAAAGAAATAAACCTGTTCAATCGTCGTATAATCAGAGTAAAAGTGATTATTAATAATCAAAGATTATTTTTTAGCATTAAATTGTAATCACAGAATATCTCTTTCTCTCTCTATTTCTCTTTTTCTCTCCCCTGGCGGACAGCTTATTCATTTTAACGCTCCTATACTTTTGAGTAGTTGAGATTATCGACTACATTTGTTCATTCATCCAATCTTCTTTCAATTGTTAACTCATTAAATAGTCATACATATAAATATATAGATATGAATACATGTTATCTACTTCATTTGTAATAGAAAATTTCCAAAGGAATATAAAATATCCCATCGCATCGGACCTGACATTCACCGCTTAATTCGCCTGTGCCCCCCTCCCGCTTTCTATCTTCGTCCCTCAATAAGGACGACGCAGGCGAAAGCAAAATCGGACCAAGGAGATGTGATATAGATAACACGACACGAAAAACTGTACCTGAGCGAGCGCTATAGGAACGGCCGAAGACGGAAACCTTGCGCGCGTCACACACACACTCTTTCACGTAAATACACACACATAAACCCTCTCATACACATGCGTACACACACACTCCGAGAAAATCCTTCGAGGGACTGTCCTTGTCCGCGCGTTGAATTCTCGCGTCGTCATCCGACTGGGTCTCTCCTCTTCGACGACGGTGGGCCCTCGGCGGAAGAAGAATCAGCGGTGCCCCCGCCGCCCATGAGGGTGACTCAACCTCCTCCTCCCCCCCCTCCTTTCTCTCCTCTACTCACGCACGCACACATACACACACATAAATACACTTGAGGGTTTGCTGAAAACGTCTACTTGATCTCGAATCCCAAGGAACCTGGACGGATTTGTGGATCGAATTCTCCTCGCCCGTGTTCCATCGCGTGTTTTGCAGCGATCTCGAAACAATCATCCGCCGCCTCAGATGTTGTGGTTTTTAAATGCTGTTGCTGACGTGAGAATCCCCTCATCGATATTGCAAGAAAGTAGAGTTGTTTTTTTGTTTTTGTATATAGGAAAGGAAGAGTGTGACCACTTGTGTGCGTGTGTGTTTTTTGCGTGAGTGGGGCGAGCGAGTGCGTTCTTGCGGACTCTGCCGTGGTCTGCCGCCGCCGCCGACGACAGGACTTATACTCGTGTTGAGGCAGTTGTCGGGGGCACCCGGGAAGGACGCTGCCCGGAAGGGCGAGTGGATTCAAGTTTCCCGGTGTTTTAGCGCGGCTGTGAGCAGAGACAAAGGGACGCGATAAATAGAGGGAGGGAAGACGGATAGAGAGAGAGAGAGCGCGTGGTCGACCCAAGGCGGCTCGAGCTGACCTGCCCGCTCCTCTTCTCGGGACCCGTATTGTGCTGGTGAATGTGCTTCGTGGCGTGAGGACGGGGTGACACCATGTCGGGGACGTCGGCGGGTCCGGCGGCCGTGCCGGGGCCCGCGGGATCGACGGGGGGGACGTCGGGGGCCGGTACCCCCGGGGGTAGCTCCGCAACCATGCCCTCGGATGCGGCCGGGAGCAGTCGCAAGTCGACGGGTAAGACGCAGGTGAAGCCCTTCACGAAGGAATCGCTGGAGAGGCTGGAGAACAAGACGGTGCAGTTGGTGCGGGAGTACGGGTTCCAGCCGCGGCGCCGGGTTTCCGTCGAGGATGGCTCCGTGCTGCCCGAAAAGTTCGAACCCTTCCCGCGGCGCCTCTACGGGCGCCCTCTCGAGGAGATCGACAACTTCATCTACGACGAGGTGAGTACCGCGGAGTCCTTCTGTTCATGCCTCCCGCGCGAATCGGCAACGTCTTTTGGTACTGCGTCTTATAGTTTAGCAACTAGTTAGTAGATTGGTAATTAGCCAATAGATATTATAGTAATGTAATGTGTCTGAAAATTAAGTACAAGGCATCGGAACTTTTCCCGCTTGAGCCCTGTGAATTCAGTGTCGATCAATGTTTTCTAAAAATTGAGACTCGAGTAAATGGAAAGTTCACAAAACAGTGGAATATACCGGGAAATTTTTTTGTCCTGGTAGTTATTTTTGTTTGCTCTCCACGTGGGTGGGAGGTGGGTTGGGGGGGGGGGGGGAGGGGAGGGAAGGAGTTGAAGCGGAAAGGAATCAAGTTTCATTCATTCTTTAATATTTGTGTGAAATTGTACGATGATATATAATATATATACGGGTTAGTATTAATTGGCGCAACTCTCAATGTCATTTATAGCTGAAAACAAATACTCTATTAGCCTATATTATTATATCACTAGTTACAACAGACCTGCTAACAACAATCACTGCTTGATCACCGATTTCTCATGTTTACCGTGTTTGCGAACCATCGATGAAGATTACTAAAATCTGTTATAAAATCGTTAAGCAACCTCAGTCATGAACCCGAAGGTCGGTTTGATGGTCAAATATTAGCCCATCTAGTAATAGGCTCATCTGGTACCAAGCCCAAACGATGAGTGAAATTCACACATCGGGTAGGGAGGCCAGATCCTTACTCTGAAAAATCGTTTAGTCAATAGATATTAAAATATCCATTTACCTGAGAATTGGACCCTTTACCATTAGTTATAATACGTACAAAATTAATGATTAGTCATGAAATGAAGTAATTGGATCCACGGAAGGTTGTCGGAACGCTTCTTTGGCGCTGCGATCACTCTGGCCGTTTCCTTTATTCATTGCGCAATTCACGAGGTGGCATGGTATTACACTCGAGGTTCAGGGCCGAGACGCGTATAATTACCGCGAGATTGTTAGGAACACTTGAAAGCAGTCACACGTAAACCATCACTCATTTCACAAGCGAATATTTATCTCTAGAACTTCGCCTCGTCCTGCGTTTCACATGCGTACGTCATCCCCTTCCACCCCTCGCGCGTCTCACCCCCTCACCCTGATTTTCCTCCAACCCCCTTCTACCCGTCTAATGGATCCCCCGCTCGAATTCTTCGAGAGAGAGAACCACTCCTCGACTACTGTCCAGCTCCATTCCGCGTGCCGTCACGAGGATTTTAAATTCAATGTGCCTCACCCACCGCTTGCCCTCAAAGCAAAAGGAATTCGATTTTTTCCGTTTAAATTGGGCCAAAATTCATCTTCCCCCCCCCATTCTAGATTTCATGAGAGATAAGGGGAATCAACGAATATATTTCCCATCGCATTCCGCCAGTTCATATCCCCTCCTGTCTCCGTCGGAACCAGTTTTCCTTCCTATGGAGATTCTCGAGAGAGAGCTAAAAAGTTGGCCGGGGTTGGAGAAGCCCTTCTGGTCACCTTCTCTCTCTCTCTCTCTCTCTCTCTCTCTCTCTCTCTCTCTCTCTCTCTCCCCCACCCCGTCTTAGACGCCACCTCTCCTCGAGGTAGTATTTCTATTTAGAAGGCCTCCTCTGGTGTACGCATGCAAGAGCTATTGGTCATTAGAGCAGTGTTCATATATCATTCATCCTCAGCGACGAACTCGCGCCAATGTAACGTTCAACGATGACTACTGGAGTCTGAGCTTTGAATTGAATTGGTGTAAATATATCTCTGTTACAGTACGCACTAAATCACCAAAAACTTGAAGGTCTCTAACTCATTAGATCACCGAGATTCATTCCCGAGGATTTCATTTGTGAGGCATCGAGCATGTTATTTTGAGGAGGTCAGAGAGGCATCGATTAACAGTTTTTTCTTACGGTGTTTGGTGTAAAATTCTCTTGCGTGTCATAAAATCCATGCGTGTTGCACGTTATAATGAACCACCGATTGTGGGTTTGGGTTGCCTGTCCGGAATCTCGAGATAAGCGGACAACGTCCGCTCCTTTTCTCAGTTTTCTCGGCAAGAGGTCTACGCAGCAAATCCCTAAAATGACCAAAGGAATAATAAACTGGTCTCAAGGATTCACTTAAACGTAAGGTGGCCAGTGTGTTGGCATTTTCCAGTCCAGTTTTTGAATTAGGGAAAGGCGGGATCCTCCGTCGTAAACGGCTGTTCTTTCTATTACAAGAGCGTTTTATGAGTGTCATAAACTGTCCGCCGCATTCTATGCTGAAAGTTTGACCTCACCAGAGCATTGAGCAAAATATAAAGGGAAAACAATTAGGTTTTTTCAATAGAATAGTATCATTTAGTTTGTTGGAAGAGAAAGAAGTTGTTTTTAGCATGGATGGCTTGAATTGTTACCAAGATTATTAAGATAACAGTTATGAGTTGTTTATATTCCATAAGAGTGTGCTTTTTGTGCGCCTTCTATTCAGTTCATTCTTCCAATTATGGTCCCAAATTCGCGTCTAAATACTTTGTGCCGGCTGGCTCATCGGTCTTATTGCCTATATTTCTTCATTGCTCAACAGCCTACTGACTTAAACCGTCCTTTGAATTATGTTATGTTTGAATTATGTTGTATTATTCAATGTTCTGCTTAAAAATGTGATTCATCTGATTTTTGTGCACAGGTTTCAATCTGGATTGTAATCAGTAGGCATCAAAATATACCTGTCACATTGTATGGAACATTTTTTAACTTTAGTTCTTTTTATCATTTACCAGTTTTATTGCTTTTATCAGTGCTGTTTAATTCACGATTCAATGTACTATGGTACATTTCAGATGCTCGAGGCATATTCAAATCTTGTCCTGACCTAGAGAAAACTTATTTTTATAGTATTGGCTGGGTTATTTATTTAGAAAATCTGGTTATATTTTGGTAGAAAAATTGTTAAGCTAGGCAGTTGTTAATTTTTTACAATCTTTGTTCACGTTTATGTCAAAAGGCAAAGAGTTGCTTTATTTAACCGTTATGATCAGGATTTAATCAAGTTTATAGAAGCACGTTTAGAAAAATACACATACTCTGCGTATAATATTCATGAATAGTTATACTAAAAATTTATTTTTACTCAATAATTGTATAATATGCCCGTAATCTTGTAGCATAAATAATTTTCTGTAATAAATTCAGAATACTCTTTGTGTGCAGTTTGGGCTTTCTTTTAATTCGGATTCGGAAAGATTATCTGACCAAATTTTAGATATATTTTATTATTTTTAGAAAAAGTCTGATTTTTTTCGATTGGTATTCTTTCGTTCATGAAATTCTCACCTCCATTCAATATAAGAATAGGCACATGGGATGCCATTGGCTCCTCTTACCTTCTTTTCCCTTGGAGACCTTTGGGCCAAGGTCATCACTCCGAGGCACTAATACGTGATTGATGGATTACATTGTAGTGACCAAATTAGAGTATTAAAGTTAAATTCAATGAAATGTCTTAGAAAACTAATTTTCAAAGAGTTTCATTACCTTCTCATGTTCTATCCTAAGGCTTGGTAGAAAATTTTTCAATTCGTATTTTCAGGTGATCTCGTATTCTTAGGTCAAAAAAATTTGGTTTCATCCGAAAATCAATCCAACTCGCCAAATTGAAAACATTTTACCATGAGTTAAATATTTTATACATCGATCCATGTAAAAATTCAGAACCTCTGGTGAATTGGTTTTTCAAAATATTTATACTCGAAACTCATTCCACTCAAAAAACGGATCCCCATTATCAATTCATCCCACCAATTAAATTTGTTATGCAAAATTTCAATAAATGAGCGTGAGCTAGTCGGTGTTTGAGCAAAAAGGAATTTTGGGGACGCATTTACTGCCCTGAGTAACGCGTAAATCACGGGATAAACGTGTACCGACATCACCAAGGGCACCATTATGTGATCAAGGTGAATGGCGGCGCCTTCAAGCCTTCAAAATTTGAACGTGAGGTCAGTTACTGAGATCGCTCCCCACATTAAGGGCTGTTGCTTCAAACCAGGGTATTGGCATGCGGGCGCTTAGCCAGGGAGTGAAAGTGGGGGAAGAATGACAAGGGAAGGGGACCTGCGTCATTGAGGACAAGGGTTGGATTTACCCATCCCTTGGAAGTATTGTCTGATCCTAAATGGCAGTTTTTGTAATATTCCATTATAATTTATGATAGCAATATGCAACAAGTTTCGACGTTGCTCCCTCATATTCAGGCACCTCTCTATACGGTTGATATTTATTTAACGAATCGTAGAAAAGTGTAACGCTAAGTTATTTGTAATGGATTTCCAAAAATGAGTCAGTCTTAGTATCCGATCCAATCAGTTAGTTCTTCTTCCGTCCTCAAGGCTGAAAGCTTGCTTCTTTTCCACATCCTTGGCCTTTGGAAAAGTCATAGCATTCGTTGTGAATTTGGCGTGATCATGAAAGAAACTTAAGCCTTCTTTTTTTCGGAACCAACTTCATGTAATGGCTTGAACATCCACTGACTGTATCGAAGACGAAACATAAATTAAATATTTTGAACAAGTTATGATGCTGCTTGTCGATGAATTTTCGTATTCAAAGCTCAAAATCCTCGCGATTGGCCAACATTTTCTGAAATTAAAACCACTGGGTAAATAGATAGGTGTTATCACATTTTTTTAAAATCAGTAGGGACTTTTGCAATGGATATTGAATGATTTACACTATCATTTAATACTGGAATTATACAAGGGTACCTTTTTATGTCAATTATCCTAATTTCATTATGTCCAATAGGCTCAGTATCCATTTTGTTAATAATCTGAGAAATGTCATCATCAGTTGCTAAATTTATCACTGTGGTATTTAGTAGGTTCCTTATATTTACTGAAGTCTGACAATTTTGTTGAGTTCGGTTTCTTCTTTTCATTTATGGAAATAGAGCTGTTTCTTCATTTTGAAAAAAATTTTCTTGGTTATAATTGCTCCCCTTCTGGGCAGGGCTTAGCGTTGCTGGCCTCCTTCATTCGAGAATTTCTGCTAGGAATCGTCGCAGTTCATATTCATACAATTGTTCTCAACTTGACTCAAAATACTAATTTTTTTGGTTTCCAAGCCTAAATGTTTATCACGATTCGCATGAATCAGAGGTAGGTCAGAGATAGTGGGAGAAGTGAGCCGAAATATTTTTGAAAATGTGAAAATGGTGTTTAATTTAACCTTCCATAGATATTTCTTTGCAGTTCTGAAAACCTTGGGATTTGTGGTGGGTTTAGGAGATATTTGTTCGTGCTTTGAAAATTTTAAATTCCAAATTTTCAAAATTACCTTTCTCAAGTGAACTAGTCCATAAAAATCCCCATTTGTATTCCATTCGCAAAATTATGCGCGTTTCGTACATACACACATTTCATGTGTACGCGAATTTCTAAAATATTGTTGCTAAGACGTTTTGTGGTACATTAAATGCTGACCTCGTCCATGTAAAAATGATAGTCCTATCGTTGAATTTCGTAAAAATATTGTAGTTTTAAATATTTTGTAATTAATCTTTACGCCAAAATTGTCAAAACGCCATGAAAACAGAATGATATACATATCATGAAATATTGACTCATTGATGAAAGAATGCACTTTGCCTTTCGACATGTCTTCTTTCAACATGAAGAACTTTCACCATTTTACGCCTTAAACTGTGTTATCTATTGATGAATTGATTTACATTTTTGTAATAAAATTTTAAAAAACATCTAACGGTATTAATTTGTTTATATATATATATATATATATATATATATATATATATATATATATATATATATATATATATATATATATATATATATATATATATATATATATATATATATGAATATATAGTACAGGGAAAAATAATGCAATTATCTTCATTAGATACATTTTGATATAAACAAATTAATAACGTTCGATATTTTTTTGAACGACTTCAGTAATTTGATTTAAAAAAAAGGATCTACAAAATATTTATTTAGTAGCTGTGTCCATCCAAAAACCTAGCTTAACCGGTAGATTGCCTAATAATAATAATATTATTATTATTAGGTAATCTACCGGTTAAGGTAGGTTTTTGGATTGACAGAGCCACTAAATAAAACATCTTGTGAATCCTAACAAAACGCAAACTTCAGCATCCTACTCTATATCAGGTCCCTCTTCATCTCTGAGTACTTTCTTCCTCCCTTCATTCCTTCCAACATCCCTATCCTGTTCCTTCCCTTTCCTCGTTTGCCTAACAGTCCCCCCTCTATTACAGTCTTCAACATCCCACTGCCCGTAAATACCCCCTTCATCCACTTTTCCTGCCTCCATAGGATTTCTCCTAACAAACCCCTCTCTCCGCCCACAATACCAAGTACTTCCACCTTTGTTTTCTTCTCGGTCCATTTCACCTTTCCTTTCTTCTCCACACCCACATTTCAAAAGCCTCCAGTCTACGTCTATCCTCCTGCTTCAATGACCACGTTTCCGCGCCGTACATAGCTACGCTCCATATCAAAGTTTTTACGAGTCTTTTCTTAATATTCTTACTCAACGTCCCTGTCATCAACTCCCTCCTCCTTGTGAAAGCCTCTTTCCCTAGCGCAATTCTTCTCCTTACGTCCCCTTTACTTTGACCGTGTTGGTCCAAAACACTTCCGAGATACGTAAACTCTTCTACCTGCTCTTGTTTTTACCCTCCTATTTTAATGTTTAGCTTAGCCTTTTTCTTTCTAGAAAATCGCATTACCTTTGTTTTATTAATATTGGTTCTCATCCCATACCTGTCGCACTGAATTTCCAATTCACTCAGCAATGCTTGCAACCCCTTGGCTGACTGACAACCAAAGCTTGGTCATCAGCGAACCTAACTGATTTAATGAATTCCCCGCCCACTTTCATTCCTACCTCCAGTTCTTCCCATGCCTCTTTGATCATTTCCTCTTCATACAGGTTGAACAGCAACGGTGATAATGGGCAACCCTGCCTTACACCTCTTCCTAACACTGCCCATCCGGATTCCCCGTTTCCCACCCGCACCTGAGCAGTCTGAGACATGTGCAGGTTGCGGATTAGCCTCCTATTCCTCTAATCTATTAATCTATTTCTATTTTCTGCAATATACTCATTAGTTAATAATAGATAATTTATAGTTAATTAGGTTATATATATAAATATATAATGAACATATAAATATATATAATGTGTGGGTATGTATATTTACCCAATAATGAGTGCATATGAACACGCAGGTCAAAATATTAGTTAGGTTACTTTCATTAATATTTAATAAAAATCGAGGATATTAAGTATCCTGGAAAAAATGTCAACTTGTTAAATCACTCGAATCCACATCAAGTGGGCTCTTCTCTTACAATGGAAAACTTTAGTAGTACACCACTTACACTTCATCGCGAAGAATTACCTTAATCACCTTGGCGCTTGACGCGTTGATCAGTGGAAGAGTACGGACTAATCACACGGCCTCCGAAGTATTAACCCCCTCCCTCCCGCCGAATTTTTCCTCTGGGGTCATGCGAAAAACCTCGGGTCAAGATCAATGATCTTGAAAAGTCAAAAAACTAGCACAGCAGTTGCCGCGGCGATAAAAAATCTCAACGATCTTCTGAACATTAGCACTTAGGTCCGTTTGCGTCAAGGTATTCGTCCTGAAGCGATCGATGTCCGCATGATATCAAGTTTAACTTCAGGTTTAAGAAAATTTAGGTAAACACGTTAACGGGGTTTTATAGAATTAGTTAGGATTTGGCAGGGACAAACCGGCTTGTATTGTCTCTTGTTAATTTGAACTAAAAATTTGGCACTTATCTAATGTCACGCAAATGAAAAGATAGCTAATTATTTTATGCATTTAACCGTTGTATGAAGTTTGATGACGCAGTTTGAAAGATATTTCAAGGTGTTTCTGGCACATTTTTTATTTCACGAGCAATAAACTTTTACCAGGGTTCATCATAAACTCATACTTATTTGGTAATATATAAGTGTTTTTTCTATAATTGTGCTAATAAAATATTGGTGTTTCTGCTAATGGCTGAGACAATCAAATATTCTGACGTGAACTTGTTTCTTTCCACTTGTAATAAAATAATCCCAGTCTAAATTCGTTCGACAGAATCGTCTCCCATCGGGTGCCTGGGTGAGGGGGGAATGAGATGGGTTTTTCGTTCACGTACACGAAAAAAAATACAGAGGACTGTTTCGAAATGGTCACCGCTCGTGTCGGAAGCCACCCAGATTTGAGACGGGCTGTCAGCGGGCAAGCCCTCGACCCAACAGGCGACAAGGCTCTTCGATTTCCCGCCGGAGCTGCCCGGCCGTTCTCTCGTGCGCTGCCAAGGTGGAATTCCATTTCTAGCGACGGCGATTTAATTCGAATACTGCCGCGAAAAAATTGTTTGGCAGAATTTGCCACCATCTGCTCTCTCCCCGCCTCCGTCGACCATGAATTTTATTTATTGTAGAACTCCTATGGGATTTCAATTATGCCTCAGATAAAGAATGTGGGCCAGGAAGAAAAATGGCCTCTGCCGAGGGGACTCGGTAATGCGTCTTCGTCGAAGGCACACAGCGAATGGTGTGGATGTCAATGCCTGTGCATTTGACATAAATATCAATGCCTTGCATTCCCTCCTGAATTAGGAGTTCGAAGATCACAAGGGCGTCGCCAAGAAGGAGAATCGCTAAAGCCTCGAACCGTCGCTTGATTGAATGGGAGTTACAAGTGCGACAGCGGATTTAGTGCCTTTGGGTTCTACATTCTGAATTCTGCATTCTGTGCACCTGCTGGATCTATAAATTTTATATTCTAAGCTCCTACTGCAAGTAGTAATCAAGGTCACAAATACCTGAAAAGAAAACCTATGAAAAGTCGTCAATTTTTTCGTATAAAATGCATACCATTGGACATTCTTTTCATGAAAATAGTAGTACATTTACCTCGGTTGCATCATTCTCTTTTATAGCTGATATTCTTAAGCCTTATCCGCTGAAGGGAATTGAATATTTTCTTGGAATTCTTACCCGAGTATGTTTTAATGATCTCACTTTTGCACTTCCTGCTGAAAAGAGCCTGTTTGACTGGTGATTTTTTTTCAACCTTTTCTAGAATCTTTGAGTCGAAAGAAAGGTGTTCATTGTGAACTAGTGATTATTTTGTTTTTCACAAGGCAGAATACTACCAGTCGGTATCTTTCAATATTATTTTATTATTATCAATCCTTAAAACGGGTAAAAGTGTTCAAATTGGTTGGCTCGAAGTGCCCTCTTTATTGGTTATAATAAGTTGATTTATCCTTGAAACCGTTTCATAAAAATAGATTATCCACAATTAGAGGTGTAAATGGGCATAAATTTGCGATTTGATAAAGTATTTTGGTAAAGTTATCCATACATTTTGAAATAATAGAGCAGTCATCCTAAAACCTTAGCGTTGAGTAGTTTTGTAGCGAATATGTTGATTAAATGCTGGAATGTGTCCTGTGAGAATTCGGAAATCGTCCTTGACCTTTCAGCTGTTGGAAAAAAATTCAGACTTCGTTCAGGACTGCTCCGATTGTCCGCATTTACATTTTCCCGCTACCTTGCTCAAGTGCCGGCATAAGGAACTCCCGAGTGGGGCCAAAGAGGGAGGAAGAGAAGGGTGGCGGGGATTTTTCGTCCGTCAGAAAGGAGTGGTGGATCGCTGGGGGTGTTGAGAGCCCGGATTTGAGCCCTGCTGTCAGCGGGTGGGCCATCGAACCGCCAGGCGACATGGCCGCTCGATTCGCTGGACACCGGGGAAGTAAGGGGGGCACACCTGAGCGGCCTTGGAGGGCGGCGCTGGGCAAGGGGTCCTCTCCCGAGGGTGGGATTTCATGGAGCTTTTCTGTCATCAAAATCAACCCTCTGGTTGAATACCGCGGCTCTTTAGACGATATTTTTTGAAGCGCTAATGAAGCTTGGATTTTCTAATCTCTTTCCAGCCATGGGTACCAATTTTGCAGTCGTGTTTAAACAGCAATTTAATTTTTTTAAGAAGAATAAAAACAATTTTCTAAATTGAAAAATTGTCATCCATGTAAAATCATTTTAGACGTCAGTGTTCAGTCATCTTTCAATCAATTTACGCTGTTCGACGTGTATATATATATATGTTGAGGTTTATTTTATAGAAAACCTTTCGAAGGAATAAACCTGATAATTTGTCCATATCCTATCTATTTAAGTTCTGGCATACATCTAACCCCCTTACATGCAGTCTAACTGGCCGTTACATTGGATTCCTGGAGGGCAGGTTTTTTCCACAGTGGATGCATCAGAATAACGCCACTGTTACTGCCAAATCATTTGAATCGAGCAGAAAGAGCTACTGGAGGTTTATCTGCTCTCATCCTCCTCACACCGAAAAATTTTCGTACCGAAAGTTCTGCCGGTTAGTGCTTTGTACTCCATCAGTAGCGAATATGACATGAGAGTGGAATTGGGAGTTTATACCATGAGTTTTCGTGGGCATTTACGTAAAGCCAACTTGCAGGCATAGTGCATCCATATGCCATTTGCGTCGTATTATCAAAAATAATATACCCATCGTATATGCTCACCCCATGCACGTTTCCCCACTTGCTGGTGATTCCACCGACATATTCTATCAATAAACATTATTTCTGTCCAATATGCGTCGTATTAGGACAGCATTTTTGATAAATAGGCATTACATATAGCAATGTTAATACTCGTATAATATTTCCAAGAGTTACTGAGATGTATCGTGATGAGTATTGTGGCATTAGTTTTTTAACACGAAGAAAAACTTTCATTATCGTCCCAAAATAGACAGTCAGCTGAAGATTTATGTTGGAATATTTTCCCTGAAATTCATGGATTGATCCCACAATTGTATGGAATAGCATGTGAAAAGTTTCTGCAATTGGGTGTGTAGAATTGTTTTGCCATCTTTCATGTAGGAGGTAAGAATATAGAGTAAGGAACTCGTGAATTGGTTGCAATAATATTAAAAATAATATGAAAATGAATCCTAATTTTATGGTACAAGTGCAATATATAAATGCAATGAGGGCAATTTTTAACAAGGGCTATAAGAATTTAAAAAATTAAATTAAACATTATTTCCTTGAAAATTATAGGTTAATAACTGTAAAGTACATAAAATAAAAGAAATTATTATTATAAGACTGACTGCATTTCATTATTCGCCAGTCAATATTACTGGATATGATAAATTTTATTTTATTAAAATTGAAATTGATTCTTTGAATGACTGGTACAGCAACCCTGCTCTCCCAGGATTTAAATAGTTTAAAATATTATCTACTCCTCCTCCACATAATTATAATTCTGTAGGCAACCTAATAGGCGTCAAAGTATTTTGCAGACTAGCAATCATCTTTCTTGAACCTTGACCGGAAAAATAGGTTCCTTATAAAAAGCAGCTTGTACATAAAAGGGTATTTGACGTTAAATTGCTTTCGCTCTAACACACTGTAAAGTCAACATGAAGTAGAAGTTTATCACTTTTGAGTTTTTTTCCCTCTTTCGAACTACTGTTGAAACTTTTGGTAATGGAATGATGCATTATTCCGGGAAAATTAGAATAAAATCCCCTCAAAAAGTTCGCCGAAGAAAGAGGATCTTTAAGAGAGTTGAATTCTTTTGTCAATACCCTTTTCCCATAATTTCCAATTCTCATCCTAGGGATAAATTTTCTTTACTTCCCGTTGAATTGGGGTACAATATTTTCACTTGAGTGGTCATCACAGGCATTTCTTTAACTAAGAGAATTAAGATCGTCGACAAAAAATGCACTCCTACAGACTTGCTCACCTATGCATAGACACTAGTAAGTGAAGTGTTTTAATTGCGGAATTTTCGCAGCTATTTGCGTTAGCTGTTTTTGGAATATTTAGCCATCTTTCGTGGAAAAGGGATAAAAAAATATAGAAAATCATAATAGAAACATAAAGTTTTCCCTGTGATATTGTAAGATGCCTGTTTTAAAAGAAATTTTAGGTTTTATTCTTAAACATTCTTTTTCCTCGGTGCTGAAAATTTAACGGTTATTTTGTTTTTCATTTTATCTCATTTTTGCCCTAAGTTGGACGGAAAAATTGGTCCGGGGAAGAAATCGCGTTTTTCATAGTTGACGAAATTTATTCCACTTCATTTTGCTTATCTATCACTCTGGTTACAGCTTCCTCTCACATAGGTGAATGAAAGGTTAATTTTATATTTTATTAAACTAGTCCTTTTTTTGTGAGTAATCGAGGAAAATATCACTTCAGGCCCTATTTCGCTCTTTTCTCTCCATTAGAGTTTCTGAAAGTATTACTCGATGGTTCTTCTTTTAAATGAAAGGAATTCTGCAGCATTTTGAAAATGTTTACCGGCGTTAGAAATGTTTTAATTTGGTACAGGAGGGTTGTAGTATCTTATTGATTTTCTTCTTTATTAATCAACCGACCCATCTTTTTGGCACTTCATTTATTCCGTTAACTCTGCTAGTTTGAATATCAAGCCTTATTTTGATTGCTATGCCTGCGCAGGTTCATATTTATCTCGTTTCCCATTTTTATAAAAGGAGATGTTTTTTTTAAGTTGGAGTAATCCCCATCAGTTATTATCTCCTGGCATCTCTTTCAAATTTCAGCGATCACCAAGTGAAACACCGACAGGTCCCGAATAATGAAGGAGAGGCTTTGGGAATACGAAGAGCACTATGGGATAAAGAGAGTTGAATTTAAATAATTTTTATTCAGCTCTGGCAACGAACTGTTCCATGTTGATCTCGTCATACTGCATCAAGGCAAATAAATTGATAGCCATAAATATATGAATCTATTTACTCTATTTTAGACTTTTAAATACTAGCGGGATTCTAACTGAGATTCCCACTACATTGGTGGGTGTCTCAGTTAGTAGTCTATCTTCTACAAAATTTTTGATTATATAAGTCACGTCTGCGGGAACGATCAATAATATCACTTTATACATACAACATAATTAAAGTGATATTTTTTTTATTTTAATAATAAAAGTTCCTTTGAAACATATTGCATATTTATATGATACTGAAGAAATTTTAATTGAAGATTAGGTGATTTTGAATGATTATTCATCTATAGGTAAATTTTCAGTCCTTTGGCAATCAGTAGACGAGTTGTCCCATTAAACACAATGCTTCTGCTTGGAACAGAATGAAAACATAATATACGGGCACGTATTACATAGCTAAGGCCTTTTAATAAACGAGCACGATTTTTTAAAAGAATATAAAAACGTTTCAGAAAATAATTTGTCTATAAAATGGGCCTTAACTCATTTCCGAATCAATGAGTTTGAGGATTTTGAATGAGACGTACTTTGTAGTCCTCAAAAATCACTTAGAGAGCAGAGGATAGCAGGGGGACCCCCCCATCCTCCAATATTTTGTGGTCCAGTTCCACCGTTGTCACCGAATACAAAGGATATCTCCGAAATCCACACCTTATCTGCCGGCTTAATGGTGAGGGTCTCTGAAGGGCTGGTCCTCAAGCGGTCCTGCACCAACGCCATTTAGGGAGTACGTTGGAGAAACTGAATGCTCGCAAAAACATTAAAGCGAGACATGGATGGATGATGAATGAATGTGCGTTGGATTTGCCGAAGTAAGAGCAGGCATTGGAAAATAATAAAATTAGTGAAATCGGTAATTTCAGGTTTGACAATGTGGAACTTATCCATTACGGAAAGTAAATCTCATAATTGTGAATTCCATTTTCATCGGTACGCATTCAATTGAACGTTTAATCTGAACGTTAAAAATATTAAGTGCATATCAAAAAATTGCAGTTTTTCTTTCCGTAATAAAACTAGTGCTCTACAACGGTTTGGTCACAACGGATGGAATCGCCAAAAGAACGCATGAAATAAGAGTAAATTTGGCAGCGAGAGCCGTCAAAGCCATGGACGAGTTTAGTGCAAGACACTCTCAAGATGAGGATTAGAATCATGTTTGAGTATTTGGAAGAGAAGAGCATATGTACAGGAATATGGCAGGATTTATCATTGCGACAAATACGAGAGGAGAACGAGAGATAATATGGAAGACATGCGTTAAAGGAGATTTTTTCCTCTCATAAGCCAAAATCGGGCCATTGCTTGCCCCTGGATGAAATGGCGTGAATGGAATGTATGTTACCGACCTCGTCGAGTGTGAAGAGGCACGCGTGCGAAGGAGTGGGGAGGGATACGAGGCTGGGCGGTTATTCCCGTGCGCGGAGAGAGAGAGAGGGGAAAGCAGCCGTTCTTTTATACGCCCAGGGGTGCGTGCCATTTATCTTTCACTGCAAAAGGGGTGCGTGATCAAAAAAAATTGGAGACCACTGTTCCCGAGGAGATAAGAGTTTTTCCGTTCGCATCATTCCCGTCGGAAGGGATCGCGTCCGCGGTCACGCGCGCTCGCGAGATTTCCACCCACTGCGTGTGCACCACGGGATACGTTGGGGGGAGGGGGGGAGGTAGGGAGGGAAGGAAAGGGAGAGGAACGTGATCCGGCTAGGGTCGCCCTTCCACTGGATACCCCTGCAGGGAAGCTTCAAGCTGAGCGGCATAGTCCGAACAGAAGTGCCTGGACGACACCCACACGGGTATGCCGAAGTATTGATGGAATAGTGTCCACAAAACGTTTCAACCTTAATCCTTTTCCGCTTTATATCAAACAATATGATTTTCAGAATCGAATAAATTCCGAAAAAGAGGTGTTTAAGACTTGTGAAATACTAAATTACTCAACTCCAGGCGACCTCGCATGCTGCTCAAATGGCAGCTATGGTATTGCTTCGTTGCTATCGTATTTTCCAGGCAATCCTTCAATAAATATTTTCCGTGCCGTATTCACGTTCACATGTCGATCAGAGAGCAGAGTGTTCTCTAGGCATTGCTCATAATCCTTACAATCCTGGTTCTCAAAACTACAATAGTATTTTACATCATGATACTATAACACTGGTTAAATGCATCGATTCTTTGTGTAGCTGAGACGCCATCCACGGGAAAGTAAACTTGACTTCATAGTATTTTACATAATGTTACCACTTTAACTAAACTCGTCGGGCGGCCGATTTTCCTCGATTTCAACCTGCACACACAAGAGGCCCTAAGTATTCGACGACTTGAAGGCGATGACCAGATTGTGGTCTATACTATCGTCCAGCGAGAGGATAAAATTGGATAAACCCGAAAATCGCAGAGTCATCGCGCCCTCGTGAGGTACATCGAAGCCCCGATTTAATTAATATTCACTGATTCAGAGTTAATGTGTTCTCACGAATCCATATTGTACCTTAAAAAAGATTGCTTTTTTCTACTCAATATGCCAAATATCTACTATTGATTTCAGAATTTCACATTTCGGCTCCATGAGCAATCATTAGCCGTAAGAGAAAAAAAAGATAAATATAATATGCGTATATTGTATTTCACCCGAAATAAGGGAAAGAGAACCTCCCTTTGTTTTTCCACTCTGCTTCTATCTTCCCATTCAATATAATTAGGTGTCATGTATATACATATATTTATATACGAGAGTGGTCCCAGAAGTACCCGACCTAACAAAAAAATCACAAAGAAATGTATTTATTTTACAACATAATCTCTTTCAGCTCAGTTCGATACACTTTTTATAACAAGAACTGTCTTGCTCCTCAAAATAGCCATCAACTGCCGACATCACTTCTTCACACTTGGAAATCTTTGACCACCGAGCCATTTTTTCAAGTTTGCGAACAGAAACTAATCCGAGGGCAATAAATCTGGCGAATAGGGTGCATGATCAATGCAGACTTCAATTCATCAATTATGGCCATTGCAATAACGGATTTGTGAGCTGGTGCATTGTCTTGATGAAACAGCACTTTCTACTTAGCCAAATGCGGCCGCTTTTGCTTAATTTCTTCGCTCAAACGTTGCAATAAGTTTGCATGATACTCGCCGTTGATAGTTTTTCCTTTTTCAAATTAGTCAGTGAAAATTATCCCACAGGCATCCCGAAAAACCGACGCCAGCACTTTGCCTACAGATGGTACGGTCTTCGCCTTCTTTGGCGCTGGGTCTCGCTTTTAAATCCATGTTTTGATTGCTCTTTGGTCTCGGGTGTGAAGTAATGGATCCATATTTCATCCATGGCTATGGAGCAGCGCAAAAATTCAGCTTTGTTGCTATGAAACTCTGCTAAACACCCAATTGAAACATCTTCACGACACTGGTTTTGCTTGACTATGAGGTTTTGAGACTGTTGATGAGAGGGACGTTGAGTAAGGATGTTAAGAAAAGACTCATGAAACTTTGATATGGAGCGTAGCTATGTACTGCGCGGAAACGTGGTCATTGAAGCAGGAGGATAGACGTAGACTGGAGACTTTTGAAATGTGGGTGTGGAGAAGAATGGAGAAGGTGAAATGGACCGAGAAGAAAACAAATGAGGAAGTACTTGGTATTGTGGGCGGAGAGAGGGGTTTGTTGGGAGAAATCGTATGGAGGCAGGAAAAGTGGATGAAGGGGGTATTGGCCGGCAGTGGGATGTTGAAGACTGTAATTGAGGGGAGAATGTTAGGCAAACGAAGAAAGGGAAGGAACAGGATAGGGATGTTGGAAGGGATGAAGGGAGGAAGGAAGTACTCAGAGATGAAGAGGGACCTGATATAGAGCAGGATGCTGAAGTTTGCGTTTTGTTAGGAATCACAGAATATTAATTTATTTAGTAGCTGTGTCCATCCAAATACCTACCTTAACCTGTGTTTACCTAGTAATAATAATAATATATATACATAATATACTGTAATATAATACATAATTATATATACCTGGTTTTAACTCTGAGAGGCGAAACGCTGGTCGTAATAAATAATCTCTTAAGTGGGAAAGTTCATTTGCTTTTTATTTTCCATAATGCTTATTTAATTCCGTATCGCTTTCTTTGTATTGTTACATTGAAAACTGTATTACTGTTTCAATGCTCCATTGAAAGTCCCCTGAAAATTACGGAATCAACGTGGACATTGAATTTAATATAAATGAACACCTTTGAAGTTGTCAATCGATCAATAAAACAACAATCTGCATTTTCGTGAAAAATGCGCTGTGTAACATTAAAATGGTTCCGAATGCAGAAATTGCATGATTGTAAGTGATGACTGCGGTCCATGTGTGTGTTACAACTGTAAATCTTGTTTTTGGGGTGGTCTTATTCTCATTCTGTTCATTGGCTCTTTGGGATTCATTTTTACGACACTATTTCTTAAATTTCTCATTTCATTATTTGTACGTATATGCGCCTCGGCAATAAGTACTTGCTCAAAAACTCTCGTTTCCCTCTGGTTCCCTCGCGCCCTCGATAATGAATAGAGGCTATAAATCGCCTTCTGTTAGCCCGGATTGGCAATGCCCGTAATGTCTTGGACGCTCACTCGGCTTCCCGCTTCTTCACTTCCCGCCCCTCATCCGCCGGAATATCGTTCCATATTCCTCGAAACTCACCTGCGCTCTCGTATAACTTAGGAAAAAATCGATAAATTCCTTGAAAAGTTTTAATCAGATCGGAATAACCGGAGAATTACGGGGAAAAAGGCGAGAAACTTTACTTTTTTCGCACGAACGTGGCTTTTTAATAGTCAAATTTCACTGTCGTGTTTTTCCCATAGTAAAAAAATATACCATGAAACTCTTGAGAATTTTATGTACAGTGGTGCACGGCGAATAAAGCGTGTATAAAGAGGTTTCCTACGGTATCTTAGATATGAATTA
This sequence comes from Hetaerina americana, assembly GCF_022747635.1. Lineage (NCBI taxonomy): Eukaryota > Metazoa > Arthropoda > Insecta > Odonata > Calopterygidae > Hetaerina > Hetaerina americana. Next base: position 105,281,275 of record NW_027286069.1, on the reverse strand, counting down.
GCGTTAGCCTCATTTTATTACGATTCGAAATCGTTTCATCTCAACCATTTTCGGTGATAAAACGATAGTAAATAAGTTCAATGCCAGGAATAAAAATACAAGTTCAAGCCCCACGTATGTCATTCCCTGAGGATTGTGAGTTCCTTTTCCTAAAATTCTAATAATAATTGGTTTTTCAGGTATGACGAGGAATACAACTCCAAATATGTAGCCCTTCGTTTGTCATTGCCAATTTAGTGCAGTTTTTCCTAAGTCATCTTCAGTCATGTCCTCACTTTTTCCCTTTCCCACGGCACTTTAACAGTATAATGTTTTAAACAGGCACAGTGTGATTCTAATGGCAGATTAAACCGACGAGAACGCTGAATGAGGCGGAGTTCAAAGTCGAATGTGGGGATTAAATTTTCTTCAATTCGATAGCCACGGGGAAGAAAACCTTTACTTGAAGGCTCTAATAAATGATCAATAATTCATACTTGATATTCTTTTCTTACGACATTATTTCGATGGCTATCGTGCGCCATATTAGGTTTAAAGGAAGATCGGGGGTTTTAATCAGGTCTTCGGGACGAAATTCGTGTTGTCTTTCAATCTGTTTTCGGAAGTTGCTTTATATTATCAGCTAATCGGTACTTCTTAAAACCATAGCCATAGTAATCAACGCGAAGGTCGGTTTGGTAGGTGAGAGTAGAGCTCACTCAATGCTAAGTCCAACGGCGTGTGGAATTCACAAATCAACTGGGAAGGGGGGGGGGGGTCAGTTGTTTTCATTGTGCCGCCCATGGTTCCCAGGAAGTTATGGCTCACCAAAAATCAAACCGCTTGGGTGAATCTGAAGGTGCCCAGAGACGTGTGCCCGGGAATTAAACCCGAGCCCTCTGGTCAGCAGTCGAATTCTCTACCCCTTGGGTACTACGTCAAATTCGAATGGATTGCCCTGGTCACCCAGTCATCTGCTTCATCCAGCTCCGCTGGCCTAACCAGTAAATAATGCTCATTACCTACACTTTGGGATCAGAATAACGTGGTCCGACCGCAACAGGGGTAAAAGTATTCGGTTCAAAATTAGTCTGGTGTGCATTCACCCCCTGTTACACACCCTATTGTGTCTATCGGGGTATTAAAAACGCTTAAATACTAAATACTAACACAAAAATAAAATATTAACACTTTCCCTACCCTGCCGTGACTCGACTTGCGGTAAAAATCTCCTCGTCGACGAACAACCGTCTATGTTTCTCGAGTCGTCTTTCTCTGTAAACCTTGGGACTCTTCCTTTGCCATGCAGTTCGACTTCCGTCGCGTAGTTATCCTTGGATTCCCTCACTCGCCCCGTTCTTCTCGCCGGGCAATGCACCTGAAAACACGTCGAATGCGCCTTCGATGTCCAACGGATTCTCTGGTGACGTCACTGCCCTCGTCCCATTCCATCAGTGCACGGCGGACTCACGTCTTGAATGCATTGCGCGGAAACCTTGCTCTTTATGAACAACCGGATCTATGTTTGTGTTACTGAACGCATGTGAGCACGAATGAATGGCATTCGTTGAAATGCTGATTCCGTGGTCTGTTGGTTACGCGTGATTCATTCAAGTCTAAGTTGCTAAGGGATTGGCATTGCACGGCTGTGAATAAAAATTTCACCCAGCTTCGCCGCCAATTTGTTAAATTTCTAGGATCATGCATTTGTTTATTAGTAGTTTGAGTCCGAAGGTTGTTGACTGTAGTACTCAATCTTCCCGGTCCAGCTCTCATTCTCTTACGTGCTTTGCTCACAACTCTTTCACATTCCCTTTCATTAGGCCCTCGTGTTTCTCGATTGTTCTTCTGCGTGGGACCTGCCTTTTTCTATTTTCACTCCCATTATTCTCTGTTAATTTTATTGCATATAGCTGTATGCATTAACATGGATAATCTCTTCCGTACAGTATATCAGTTGGGTTTTTCCTAGTTTTCTCTCCTGAATGGCTTCTCCTTCATCACATTGATTTTGTCCATTTTGCCTTCATCCACTTCCACCTATAAAGTTTAAAAGGCTCCCATTCTTCCCTAATCAGAATTTTCGATGGTCAATGACTCAGATATATAGAAAAATTTATGAAAAACTAGTAATGCATCCTTGTTTTTCAATGTGTCTTACTTTTGAAGTCTGGTTATCTTTTCATCATAAGCAGCTTTCCTATTCTCCTGCGCCGAATGTCCTTTGAATACGTTCCACCTAATATTAATGTGCGAATGATATGTATGATGCGCAACAAATAGTATTATTTCCCTGATACGCATTTTGGTTTGGTTAACTATATGATGAAAATCGTCGTATTTTGCCTATTTTTCTCCAATAATGGATTTCTCTTCCTCCTCCTACGTATTTTTGCAAACCTTTTTTCTCGATTCCACTTATATTTCTTCTACCATTTTTCTCATTTCATTAGGTTATCGTAATGAGAAAATTCAAATCACTTTCTCTCTCTCAAATGAGTCTGATTTCAATCTGAATTCCCGTTTCGTTAATTCCTTTCTCGCGATCGGTGGACCGAATCCCCTTTGCTGCCTCCCGGCCTATTTTTACGCTTTCCTCCCCAAGCTCACTTCTCTGCCTCTGACGAGAATTTCAATTTCCCCAATGTCTGATTCTATTGTGGTGCCTATCGGATTCCAGGTTAATGCCCTTGTGATAAGTCATGGACATTTTAAAATAGCTGAAAATGCTGCTTTCACTTTTCTTTCGAGTCGGCCAGCAAACGGATTCCTCTTTTTGGCGGCAGCGAGCACGAAAGGACTCTTACGCCTTTGTGATTTCGACATGAAGGTAGTCATCTCCATTCCCAGTGGGCACCGGAGTGAATTTTTCTCTGAGTTATTCAGGATAATTTATTGTTTCCCTACGCCTTTATTTCATCTCTGTTCGTAAAACTATTTTATATCTGTCGGGGGGCAGGTATTTTAGTATGTCCTAAACTGCCACCAAAATTTGAATGTAAATGCAAAGCACTCAAAGGATTTATAAACTAGCGGTTTCATTTGTTATATTTATTGACTAAGGAAGCTCCTTCAAAAAGGAGTTTTCAAGGATGTAAAGTACCTTGATTTTTGAAAATATTGAACGAAAAAGATCGGTATGATGAAAGAAGACACTTGGCTTTTCCACATGGAGGATATTGCGTGATTATGGATGATTTTTAACTTATATTCTGAAAAAAATGTTAGATTAGCCATTGAACTGTCATGTGTAGGTAATTAGTACGCGTCCTGATTAAATCAGATTCGCATTACTCTAGATTTAATGAGTGCATAGTTGATCAAAGGATTGCAACTAATTCTTTGAGCATTACATCGTCAATGCGAAAGAGATGTTATGGAAAGCAATTACAAAAAAACCTAGTCTCACTATTCCTTTATAAAATCTTAAAAGATTTTATCAAGGAATATTGAGACTAGGTTTGACGTAAAAGGAGGAAGGCATATATATTAGTATGCCATTTCACTTATGCAGGGAATCATTTTATTCGAAAATACGCAAAGTAGTAAAGGTGTTAAGAGAAGCAGAGAAGAGCTTCTTAAGCCTAAGACGAATTTGTAAAGAGGAAGGAGTTGATGACAGGATAGTTGGGTAGGGGCTAAAGAAAAGATTAGTGAAAACTTTCACAAAAGGCTTAGCGTTGTATGTTTCCACAACTTGGTCGTCGAGGAGAAAGGAAGAGCGTATAGTGAAAGGATTCTCAGATTGAGTTGGTGTGATACAGGGAGAGAGATGGTTGCAGGGAGAAATTTGAAGACCAGGATAAAGTGGATGGAATAGATGCTGGGGTGGGGGGCAATGGGGTGTCAACGGCTTAGAGTGAGGAGAAATGTTGGGTAAGTAATGTGATGGGAAGAAAAGAAAACTCATTTTGTTTTTTATGAAGACTGATGGAATCTTGTTGAGTTGAAAAGTGGTTAATTACAAAGCAATCCTGTGTGCTCAAAAGATAAGACAGGAATTGAGGTACATGGTATGTATAGTACGCAGTGTATATTTTCTAAAATCATAAATATTCTGTCTAATAGTTCTCTCCTGCACATCAAAATCGGTATCAAATCAATACCCTTAATGATGAGCCAGCTTCGGGCCATCCTTTCATAGTCAATTAGCCTAATCATGGAAATTACCAGTGGGATTACTGTTCCCTGGCAGATGTTCACCTCACGGCCATTTCGGGTAGTACGCACGTACATGCCATGCTGTTTGAGACTAAATCCATGGGATATCCGTATCCTTTCGCCTTCCCAGGGACGCGCGGATCAATTCATCGCCTCCTGACGATGACGGTGTCAAATTGAGGGGCCTCCTCACCACCTCATCCCGCCATGGCACGAGGGAAACCTTTTAATCCAATGTATCAGAGTCCTCCAAAGCATTAGTGCCCGATCTACTAATTTATCATGCCGTGATATTTAAGGGTTTGCCACCTTAATTCATTTACGCGCGGGCGAGTTTCAATGGGGCAAGGACATTTTCGCATTTTAACGACGTTAGCGCGAATTCACGCGATTCGACTCGGTCGTTTCAAACGCACTCGGGGGAAAACTTGTCGTTTATTACATGAATTGCCGTCAATTGCTGCGGATATCTGATCTAGAGCACGGAATATCACGAGTGCGTATGGTCGATATCTTTAGTATATGAGAAATTAGTTTCTCATTTCCAAGTGTTACATTTTATTAACGATTGACGTCTCACTTAAACCTCATGTTGTGAATTTATTGCACAAAGCAAAATCATATCATTTGAGATTACAGCAGTCATCATGATGCCTGGTCTTAACTAAAATCTCAACTTATTTAAATGTGTGCTCTGATATCAAAGGTTTACGCTATCGAGCCCTAGCATATGATATCAATTGATCAGCGTGAGAGTATGAATTTTTTCTGGCCACATGAATTAATTTGAAATGTGGTTTCTTGCTACTCTGATGTCATCATAGGAAAATTGCGCTCGTTGTTCCAAATTGGCTCCTTGCCTTCATAGTATTTCAGTTAAAGTACTTTAAGTTATGTTGATCTCTTCCTACATTTATTAACTTTCGTACATGGTTTACAGCGCAAGGTTCTGCGGTTAACTGTTTACAAGACGAAAAATGTCTCATAATAAAGTTTTGCGGTCACACTTTAAGGACGAGAAGATTTTTTTCTCCTATTTTGATTAATTGCTGACAAGCAATTCTTTGCTAAGCGATACAAATAAACAGTATGTATGTAAAAAATCTGAAAGGGTGTGAATGAAATTATTTCCAAAATTTCGCGCCTTAAGTGGGAGAATAGGTTTCAATAGGGAATGCTTAAATCAGTGTTACTCGAAATGTCGGTAATCTGATAAATAATAGTTTTTTTATTCTACAATTCTTCACACTTCATGATTATTTAAAAATTTCCTTAATTACCAATACGGTACAGACTTTGTACTACCGCTCCCTGCATACATGAAGTATTTTCCGGTGTCGAGTATCATTGCTTTTGAATTATGAGTCACACTTATGAAAGTGAGAAAAGAAACTAAAATTTTAGTGAGACATCCTCTCTCTAATTAATTAGACAATTGGTCAAATACGATGCGAGATTTGAAAAGCCATACCTGCGGGCAAACATGATTATTTTTGAGTTGGCAATCGTGGTATTCTACTCGCCAAATTCAGGAAATAATTAAAAGCGCCGCATCAAGTAGGTGTGTCATAAAATAGTGGGAAAAATGGAAGAATAAACGGTGCATAAAATTCACTTCAATCTCGCAAAAAGCATGGCTATAGCACAAAAATTGATTAATTGGTAAATGTTTGATATATGAATCCATATTTTCTATTAAAATACTACTCATCTTCTGTCCTGACATTTGCCCTTGTTGAGGCTTGTACAGCATTTGTGTAGACTTGAGTATTTTGCAACTCCCATTTCCTAAGATTTTTCTATTTTGAGAGCGTAGACATCAGCGTTTGAAAAGGCAAGAAGGGAATGAAATAGACCAGGCAAATATAGCAATCCTCTAGGAGTTAAGTCTACTGACAGCCTTCAATACCTACCTAGAAGTAGGAAAACTATTATAGGCATTATATGTCATATCAGAGCCATGCTTCAGACATGTGCCGTTGCTTTAACTCATAGGAGACAAGGAAAATAACAATGGCAGAAATAGAAGATAGGGAGCACTGAAAATGTAGTTCTACGGAGGAGTGATGAAGAAAAAATGATTTAATCGAGTGACTGATAAAGGTTTTGTAAAAAGATCACGAGATGGAAGAAGCCTAACAAGAACTTTGAAAAGAAACTATGACCTTGTCGGACATTTTATTCATTTATTTTACCATTAATCCGAAAAGAGCACTTTTTTGCCCTTTCCATCGGAGTTTTAGCAATGATGTATGTAACAATAAACATCAACAAAAACATCCAAGACCTACAGGTGGAGGAAAACCCACCTAGGCGGGAATCGAATCCGCAACCTCTGGGTATGTGGGCGATGGCGTTACCCCGCCGCCACTGGGGCCGGCAAACGAAAGACACGGTGGCTTTGAGGCACGATGGCTTCATGTAGACAGTAATTACCTGAAAGTCAATGGCAATAAGCGCATTGGAAGACTCAGGATAAGAAACAAGGTTCAAATAGTGACAGACACAAAAGATAATAAGTATTTAGGCATTTAAGAGGTCATCGGATGGAAGAATTGAGTGGAGAGTAATCCAACATTAGGATCGATGACTAGTGAGAACGGCACCATGTTTCCGATGCATAATATTCAAAACACTCATATTCCTGGATTCGCTGGAGTTCCAGCTACCTCGGTTCAGTTCAGTCCCTCTGATCAAATCATAAATCTACTCTCATATTTCATTTCCGCCAATCATCACCGAGGAAGATCTTTTGAACATCTCACAATCGGATGCTGGATTCTGGTAACGAAGGCGCGAGCATGCATTTCCTTTGTGCATACGGTTCCACCAGCTCCTCTTCGCGGAGGCCCTAAACGGCCGCTTGACCGGGGAAAGAGGCAGGGCGATCCGATCCGCTCGGAATCGACCGGCTAAGTCGCTTCGTCGGCGTGTCCAACGTCGCGGGAATAGCGCGGCCCCCGGCGGCGGTCGGTGGGGGTCGCTGCAGCCCGAAGGGGTGGACCCCTGACGACCACCGCGTGTCCCGTCGCGGGGGTTGTAAATCATTCAAGGGTTTAAAAGAGAGGAGGCAGGCATTCGGGCGGCGGCTTATTTATTTTTTTCATTTTGGAATGGACGCGGATTCACTTCGCTCGCGGGGGAGGGAAATCTTTATTTATTTATTTTTCACCCGCACCAGCATGATTTGTTAGCCAGCCGTGCGCATTCGTTACGAGACGATGGCCGATCGATAGGGAAACGGGTGATTCGTTAGTCCATCAAAACGGTGTTTGGAGGCGGGGCGGGAAACAAGACGGCATGCTCGTGACGGGAGCAACTTGCTGTTGTAAAACCGTCGCTCATGTCTCCGTGGTTGAAATTATTTCTGTAGCTGAGCGCGGGGGATGTTCAGAGGAGCGCCTAATGCGTGGTGGGGTGCCGAAACAATTGTTCTTGCACTCGGTCCCTCTTTGACATGGATGTGAAACCTCCTTCGTAGAAATAATTTATCCTATTGCCCCTATAACCCCAAGACGAGTGACATACCAAGGCTTGTGTCTCGTGCAAATATTTAAGCTCGTAATCTCCCTTCCTTCTGCCATCCATTCGCTCGTGAACCACTGATCATGCATTCATGTTGCCTGCAGTGCCGCAGCTTCCACAGCCTATTAACGCCCAGACGTGAATACCCAACTGATAGTTAGTCATAGTTTTAATTACTTCAGGTTGCGTCAAGGGGAGTGGGAAATACGCAGTTGGAAAAAAAACAATATATCTTGAAGACAAAAATACGTATGAGACTTGGGAATACTGAAGTTCCAAATTTCGTTGGGTGAAGTGATGTATATCACCCAAGTCCAAATGTTCACTCAATACAAATCTCAAACTCGTACAAATGATTTTGGGGGTAAGGATAGCAATGCAAATATTGGGCGACGTCTTAATATTGCGACTCATTGAAAATGTATGAGGAATTCTCTCTCGGCAAGAAAACGGACGTCCCTTCGTACATTTTGTTTTCATAAAACCAACACGGTGCGGTGGGATGATTTTTAAGTGCTGGACGGGACTGGTATCTCCGGGCTAGCCAGCGTATGGCTGAGAATATATTCAACTGGTGAAAATATGTGAGCTGAGACGTTTGTTGGAAAGTTGATTGGAAAACATTTGCCGTCAGCAGGCATATTCTGTTTCTTGTAATTTTTTTAAAGTTAATTGCATTGAATCCTTTGCTGCTGTGTATGTACAATGGCTTGTAAGGATGGAACTGCCGGCCAATCGATGCATGCATGCCGTTATTTAATTACGTTGCATTTTATGCTTTTTCAGGTTAATTATAATTTTCTTATTTATATCTTATTTATATTAGTGCTAAATATTTTGCTTGATATTGTTTTAAATTTTTTTTTATTTTTTGGAATAGAAAAATTTTATATCTATACAAATAAAAGAGTTAAAAAATAATATGTGTGTATATATATGTACAGGGTTCGTCCGGAAAATAAGTGTACTGAGCTCAGGAAAAAAAATTTATTTCACTTTTACATATCTTAAGCTAATATTCCTCAAAATAGGACCCTTGTGAGTCGATACACTTGTTCCAGCGGCGTTCCCATTCCTGGAACGCTCCCGCGAAGGCATCATCGGGAACCTCTCGAAGACTCGTCGTCGACCTCTTCTCTGCCCTCCACGAACATCTTGTGCCACCGAAAGATCATGTTTCTGGACATGGCTGACTCCACGTAAGCCTGGTTAATCATACCGACAGTTTCGGTAGACGATTTCCCAAGCTTTACCGCAAATTTGATGGAATAACGCTGCTCCAAAAACTTCGGCATCGCGTTCCGTGACGTGGGTCGAGCGTGGAGGTTCGCGTTAACAGAGCTCCTCACTACACCACAGCTCAGAGCCGACTGCCTTTTTCAGCGTCGCTTGCCAACATACCCCCCTCCAATCGCAGCCCGTCAGAGCGGTGCTGGGCGCGCCTGGAGCGGCGCGCCCAGCCCAGGAGTCAGTACACTTATTTTCCGGACGAACCCTGTATATGTGTGTGTGTGTATATATATATATATATATATATATATATATATATATATATATATATATATATATATACACACACACAGAGTATATAGTCATTCTTGTTACCTTAAAAAGTCTCTAAAATTCTTATATTCACTAAAGACAAAATAACCTGGACCATCTTTTCATGATGCTTCAGTGTCTTGCCGCCAAGGGAACGTTAGCGTGATAATTTAATTTTAAAATTAAACTTGCGTTCGGGAGATCGGGATAAGTTGGGAATCGGTCGAAATTTAATTAGCGTGACATTAACTTGAGAACGCCTTGTGGTAGTTAAGCTATTCTCCCTTCTCTGTAGTCAGATGTTCCCTTGCTAATTGGTTTTGCCTGCATGATTGCTAGTTTTAATTGAGAACATGGTGAATCAAGAGAGATGATCCATGATCATTCAGTTATATCGTATTGTACGTCAGTCACCTCATCATTCACCGCCACTTTCGCTAAGCGCAAGGGCAAATTTGGAGAGGCGGCTCAATAGTTCGGTCGCAGCACAACATCAGCAAGATCATGCTATTTGAATCCACATATTTGGGCATGAATAGCTTTAAGTTGATTCATATCCATTTAAGTATCAAATTAGATAATCATTTTTTATCCAGCATAGGTATAAAAGATATTTATTTCTTTTAATGGGACGCCAATAACGTAACGTTGATTGTCAGGAAATTATTTTTTTTCCAGTAGTTGAAATATAAGATGCCATATGGTACAGAAAATGCCTCCTCCTGAGTTCAATTTTTTTTATGTTTGAGTAAATTGAAAGTGTGAGATACGGGAATTAACGAATGATAGCTTCTTCCCTGCTAGTCTGATTGAATTAAAATGTCAAATTAAAATTATGCACGATCATAACTGAGCCATCAGGATGAGGAACAAAGCAAAATAAAA